>NW_026652280.1:141579122-141824470 GCF_009828535.3 Hylobates moloch
TAAAAAAATAAAAACGCAAAAAAATTCTGATAATGTCTTAAAGTTTATGAATTTTGTTGGGCTGCATTCAAAGCCGTCCTGGGCCACTGGTTAGACAAACTTGCTCTGAGGCAGACTAGGTTATCTTTCAGCTTCTGTTTCATCATCTATAAAATGGGAACAGGTGGATCTATGTCACAGGCTGAAGGGGTGGGTTGCCCCTCCACACCTGTGGGTGTTTCTCGTTAGGTGGAACGAGAGACTTGGAAAAGAAAAAGACACAAAGTATAGAGAAAGAAATAAGGGGGCTCAGGGGGCCAGCGTTCAGCATATGGAGGATCCCGCCAGCCTCTGAGTTCCCTTAGTATTTATTGATCATTCTTGGGTGTTTCTCGGAGAGGGGGATGTGGCAGGGTCATAGGATAATAGTGGAGAGAAGGTCAGCAGATAAACATGTGAACAAAGGTCTCTGCATCATAGACAAGGTAAAGAATCAAGTGCTGTGCTTTAGATATGTATATACATAAACATCTCAATGCCTTACAGAGCAGTATTGCTGCCCACATGTCCCACCTCCAGCCCTAAGGCAGTTTTCCCCTATCTCAGTAGATGGAACATACAATTGGGTTTTATACCGAGACATTCCATTGCCCAGGGACGGGAAGGAGACAGATGCCTTCCTCTTGTCTCAACTGCAAAGAGGCGTTCCTTCCTCTTATACTAATCCTCCTCAGCACAGACCCTTTACGGGTGTCGGGCTGGGGGACGGTCAGGTCTTTCCCTTCCCATGAGGCCATATTTCAGACTATCACATGGGGAGAAACCTTGGACAATACCTGGCTTTCCTAGGCAGAGGTCCCTGCGGCCTTCCGCGGTGTTTGTGTCCCTGGGTACTTGAGATTAGGGAGTGGTGATGACTCCTAACGAGCATGCTGCCTTCAAGCATCTGTTTAACAAAGCACACCTTGCACAGCCCTTAATCCATTTAACCCTGAATTCGACACAGCATGTGTTTCAGAGAGCACGGGGTTGGGGGTAAGGTTACAGATTAACAGCATCTCAAGGCAGAAAAATTTTTCTTAGTACAGAACAAAATGGAGTCTCCTATGTCCACTTCTTTCTACACAGACACAGTAACAATCGCTCTTTCTTTTCCCCACAACAGGACTGTTGTAATAGTTAAATGAGACCGTGTTTGTATGGAGCATAAGAGGCGTGCAAAGTGCTTGATACATAGTAAGCTCTTAATAGACAGCAGCTGCTTTTTAGAGTTCATAGTGCTCCCAGCCAGATTCTTCCTTCTGCTAAGCACTGGACCTGCGGCTCCCTCTGAGATGCTCTGCCCTAGGCAGCCCCGAGGCTTGCACCCTCTAAAGTCAGGACTCTCTGCTCAAAGGTTAGCTCTCCGGAGACTGCCCCTGACCGCCTGACCCAGAGCAGCTCCCATCCTTCTACCCCACTGCGTGTTTCTTGGCATCTCTCACTATGGAAAGCTGTGCGTAGATTGCTGTGTTTGTTTATTGTCTATCTCCCTCCCCTAGAACAGCGGTCACCATTCTTTTTGGCACCAGTGACTGGTTTTGTGGCAGACAATTTTTCCATGGACCCAGTGGGGTAGGGAGGGATGTTTGGGGATGATTCAAGCAAATTACACTTATTGTGCACTTTATTTCTATTATTATTACATTGTAATATATAGTGAAATAATTATACAACTCACCATAATGTAGAATCAGTGGGAGCCCTGAATTTTTTTTCCTGCAACTAGATGGTTCCTTCTGGGGGTATTGGGAGACAGTGGCAGATTATCAGGCATTAGATTCTCATAAGGAGTACACAACCTAGATCACTCACAGGTGCAGCTCCCAATAGGGTTTGCGCTCCTATGAGAATCTAATGCCGTAGCTGAGCTGACAGGAGGTGGAGCTCAGGTGGTAACACGAGCAATGAGGAACAGCTGTAAATACAGATGAAGTTTGCTCGCTCACCCACCACTCCTGCTATGTGGCCTGGTTACTAACAGGCCGTGGGCCAGCAATGGTCTGTGGCCTGGGGGTCAGGGATCCCTGCCCTAGAACATTAGCCCCATAATGATAGCAACTGTGTTGTGTTCACTACTGGATCCTTGGTGACTAACACAAGTGTCTGGCCTAGGGGAGGTACCAAGTAAATAGTTATTGAACACATATGAATACACGGCCTCCCTCCTGTATAGATTGTGAGTCCTTACAATGGCACAGCGTAAAACTGTTCATCAGTTACAGAAGCTCTTGCAGATCTGGGAAAGCCTTGGGCTTCAGAGCCACCAGCGTAGTGACCGAGATGGCTTGGTCACTTGGCGTTGAGCTGTGCTCCATAAACCCTACAGCCCTGAAGGGCAAAGCAATCACTGCATGGGGCTGGAGGGGGTCTGAAATGGCTCAGCAGTTTCTTTGTTAGGAAAGTTACAGCCTGAAGTGACTACACGCGGGCGCTCCCCACCCTGTGTGCTGCCCAGACTTTGCCTCTTCACCCTCCCTCCAGGATTCCTTATTAGGTAACGCCGCTTTCTCAAGGACAAAAAGCAGGGCTTAAAACTAACCTGTGACAGCGGATAGTTTACAGCTTTTAAACTTGGAAATTATTATTATTATTATTATTTGAGATGGAGTCTCACTCTGTCGCCCAGGCTAGATGCAGTGGCACAATCTTGGCTCACTGCAACCTCTGCCTCCTGGGTTCAAGCGAGTCTCCTGCCTCAGCCTCCGAAGTAGCTGGGACTACAGGCACTCACTACCACGCCCAGCTAATTTTTTTTTTTCTTAATTTTTAGTAGAGATGGGGTTTCACCATGTTGGCCAGGCTGGTCTTAAACTCCTGACCTCAAGTGATCCACCTGCCTGGGCCTCCCAAAGTGCTGGGATTATAGTTTTGAGCCACCACACCTGGCTTTGGAAATGATTTTTTAATGGCACCACATAGCTTATCTCATGACTTTCAATAAGAAAAAGCAAAAGTTAGATTTGCTCTTGGCCCTACCTGGTTGCCTCCATGGAGCTGCACCAGCCTGTGCTCACATGTCACAGCCCCATGGACGGCACCTGGTAGATGGAGACAAGGCAGCTCCACGGACAAACAGCTGCCTTTTTACTGCTGCTGCCTGGTGAAGGCCAGAGTAACTGAGGGTCAGTGAGTGCTAAACACCCCGGCACTGCCCTGCCAAAGCTCCTGGGTCTCACACACTCCATCAAGATCCAGATCAAAGGTGAAGAAAACACAGTTTGATGTGAGCTGCACCATAAGCACCTGAGAGCCACCAGTGGCGATGGAATTACAGGCCCTTCTGAAGGGCATGGAGTTTCTCCAAAATGTAAGACTGGGCTACTGCAAGTACTTTCAGAGGTTGCAATAGGCACATGTGTGGCTTCGCAAAGCCCTCACAGATCGGAGAAATTGAGCAAGAGATAAAAATACATAAAATAAAATAACAAATAGCAGAAAGGAAAGAAAGCATGTTCTATGACCTCTAGCATGGCCCAGCAATTGCCGTAATTCAAGTTAGAATTTTGTTTCCCTGTATCTACCATGAGCAATGAAATTGGCAATACAAGTTGAGCTGCCTTTGGTCCTCGGCTGTCAATTAGTATCTATGCGGTAGGAATCCTAGGCAGCAATGCCATCTCATTTCCATGTTAATATATGTGATATATAAAAGGTAACTCTGGCAGTAACTCTGCGGAAAAGTCTCATGACAGGATGCAATTATTAAGAGCTATAAAACCTGAATCATGGATTTGGGCATAGAGAGAACCACAGTTGTCACGATGACGTGGCGGGGTAGGCCTGTGAATATGCAGTAAAAGCGTTTTCTCTTAGCCATCCCACATAAAATCACATGTCTGTGGTCTCACTAGACAAACCTAGCAAGATTTCCTGGGCAATATTCAGGTCTCTGGCTGTGGATGGATGGTTTCTTCTTTTTCTTTTATTCTCCTTTTTTCTCTACAACTTGCAGTGTTTCCTAGATAAACATAGCTCTTATTGAAGCAAACCTCTATTTGGGGTTTCCTGGGCAGGGTTGTGCCCCAGAAGGAGTGGCCTCTGTCCAGGCAGTTATACACTCCCATGCACAAATATAGCTCCCATTGTGAACAAGTAAGATACTGACAATCTCTTGTCCTACCCATCTCCTTGGAGCTTGGGTAACTTGACCCACCCCCTAGATGCTGGTCCAACCAGATGGGCAGGCAGACAACATGATGCCTGGCATGCAGATCCAAGAGTATACATAAGAGCTGCATGTTAACTTTTACCCCCAAAACAATTCCAGATGTTAGATGTTGGGAGGCCTCCCTGGCCCCTCACCCTCAGTCAACTCTCTGCCCATCTAGGAAATGACTTATTCCTACTCTGTGCTCCCATGGAGCCTAACACTTAAGTTGACCATAGCACCTGCATCATTTTGTACTTTTCTTTTCATATCCAAAGGCCCCTTGAGGATCCACAGGAGACACTGAGCCTGGCACAGTGCCAGGAATATAGTAGATGCTGAATAAATGCTTGTTGAGTAAATGAACATTCATGTATTTTTGTCTGAGGACCTTCCTCCTGAGGGTGGCAAGGAGTTACGCACAGGAAACGGCCTCTGCCTTGTCAATAAAATGCAGAGAACTGCGTGATGGATCCGAACATGAAATGTGGCCAGATGGTAAAGAAGCTTGACATGACAGCTTGGGTCAGGAATCCTTACAAAACTTACCTTATGCAATCCCAAAGGCCAGGATGCCTTGAGTAGTTGGGATTCAGCTTAGTCTAAACAATGGAATGTGCTCTCTTCTCTTGCAGGGTCCTTCGTGGAGTCCTTGGAGACAGGAACTCAGTCCCTGGTCTCAGCTGGTTTATAGCAAGTTCCCATTTGACAGTGATTTAAGGCCCCTCAGGACCCGAATCATGTTCAGTTTCTAACCTCTTGGCGATAATCATGGTGTGGAAATACACACAGCTCATGTGCTGCAGACATCCAGCCTCTTGGGGTTTCCTTACTAGAGGAATGTGTGGTGATGGCAGCAAAGAAAGGAGCGACCTCCCAGAAGAAAGCCCAGGCACCTTGGAGTGTGAGTAACTACTGGGCTCTTTTTTTTATCAGACATCTTGGTGCATCAGAACCAGGACCTGTAAAGGGTGATACTTCATTAACTCAAAGAGCCAGGTGGGAGCAGGGTGGACCCTGTGTGTGAACCAAGCATTTCTCCCGCTGAGAGGTGGCACTGTGGAGAGGATGGAAAGGGCTTGCCCTGAGGCACTGACTGGAAGGTGAACCGTGCTCCTCCAATGCTCTGAGACTTGGCTCTGGTCATTCCTCACTCCTGAGTTGCCTGCCAGGCAAGGGAGGTGCATGTGTTGGGGGAGAAATCCCATCATCATCAACAGCCAGGCCCAGGCCTTTCCTGTGGAGGGTTTATGGCCTGCAGAGCTTAAGGAATTCCTCCCTAGCAGCAAGTCAGCCACACCCCCTTTACCTGGGATTTTGGCAGCGTGGATGCTTTTTACGAGGGCAGCTTTTATTTCATTGCAAACAAAAGAGGCATTCAGGCTCCAGGGCCCTCTCCTTCCTGGCAGCATCCTCCCAGGCCTGGTGAGAGCGCTCCCTGCAGACCCTCAGGGCAGGCCACACTGCCTCAGATGAAAGAGAGGAAGATGGATGGACTGCTGCGGGCAAGCCTTCTCTGTGGGAACATAAAGCCCAGCATCTGCTCGGGGCAGAAGCCCCAGGGTGCCCCATGAGAAAGCCGTCAGGGCCGTTGGTGTGCAGTCAGGGGAAGCTGATGGGCTGGGCAGCCGCTGCCAGTCAGGGAACACAGAATGCTCCTTCACAGTACAGCGAGTCCATCTGGGCAGGAGCCCTCCACAGCCAGCCTCTCTGGGAATGTGCCTTTGTCATCTGGAAGGCCAAGAGCCATCATCGTTCATTCAGACACCCCCTGTGAGGCCAAGGAGGCTGGTCCATTGTTCCCTCTGTCCTCCCACCCACAGCCTGGGGTGCAGCTCTCCTCCTGCTGCTACCAGTCAGTTGTGCAAGGCAGACCTCTTAGAAGTCTCTCTTGGAACTGCCTAGAAGGAGATAGGCATGCTTTAATGGGAATGTAGGCATTTGGTGTGTTTACTGATGTTTCCTGGACAATCTCTTGTCCCTCTCTGTGTCTCAGAAAGGGAGAAACATGTGTGGGTATACACATGGCTGAGAGAGCAGGCAGAAAGCTGCTGCCAGACCATCAGTTTCATCCTCATCATCGGAAAGTATCTTCTAAGCACCTGATTGCCCATCACACCAAATAAAGAGGAAGTCTTGAGTGGGAGGCTACTGAATTTGAAGGGAGGAGGTGTGAATTCCTATCCCTGCTCTGCTTCTAAGCAGCCCTGTGCCTTTTCACTCGGCATGGCTTCCCTTGCTCCAATTCCACAGTGCTATCCCAGATACAGCCCTTGCCCTCTGCATTCCTCAGCCCCTGCCCACGGCAGACATGGCTAATCAATCATGTTCCCATGGTGCCTTAGAGCATGGCCTCAGAGACATTAACACAGAGCTCCTGACAGCCACTGCTCACTGATTTGAAGGGCCCTCAAGATTAAACCTGTTTGCTATCACTTCCCTAAAGGAATTTATCACCCGGGAATGAAATTCTATACCAAAAACAGTCCAGGTCACTGGAAAACAAAAGGTTACAAATCAAGAAAGCAATAAGCCCAATCTGGACTGACCAGGTAAGTCATACTTTGGCAAAGACAGATATCCTCACTTAATCATTTTACTGGGACAGATCCAAGGTTAGAGAGAGTGAAACACACCCTAAATCAGAAATGCCCTTTCTTTCACATATGGAGTTCTGGGAGGGAAGGCACCTTACTCCTGCCCTCTTCACTTCCTAGATGGGGAGAGGGAGGCCTCAGTGGTTGTGACTTCCCAGGCACCTCAGTTTGGTGGTGACCTTGTCAAACAAAAGTCCAGGTTTTTTGGTCCCCAGCCCAGTGCTCCTTCCACCCACTGACACCCATTGTCTTGCTAGGCAAGGAAAAAACTCCACACTGCTATTTAAAACACAGGCAATTAATGGTTTTCAATAGTGTTTGTGATGAAAATTAATGAACTATGAACCAAAGGCCCCTCATTGAGATCATAAAAACAAATGCCCAAACACTGCGTGATTGAACAAGGGAGTGAGAGTTCCTTCATGTTATTGTAACTCCACCACTCCCTTTGGTTGTGTGGGGAGTCACCGAACCTGTTTTCAAACCTTGGTTTTCTTCCCCGTACAATGGGCACTAACAGTGCTGCCTGTGCTTGCCTCGCCAGGACATAGAAGCCAAAAGCAAATGACATGGAACTTCCAGATCCAGACTAACAGCAGTCACCATGAGCGGAGTGACATGATGTCTGCTATTAGGTAGTCAGCTGCAATTCTGGAGTCACCGGCAACATTTGACAAATCCCAGGATGTGTTGGGTAAGTGCTCCACGGCTCAGATGATTCCAACTCTAAGGGTCATGCAGGCTTCAGAAGTGGTTTTTATTTGGATAGGAGTGTCAGGGGAGGAACCTAGAAAGACCTTCCATCGGATGAAGGATTTCTCCAGATCAGCAGTACACCCAAGGGGTCCCCTGCCTCTTTTTGCTTCAGGTATCTGGAGGAGGGTTCTGACAGCAGGGCTGAGGCCCGGGATGAGAGTGCTGCATGCATGCCTAATGACTGTTAACCAGGGAGCAGCTGAAAGCGTTTTAAGGATCAGTGTGTAACAGATCAGCATACAGAGAGTAACCCAAATACATCTCTTCTGGGTGGTATTTATCAGGGCACCTTGCTGGGTGTTCTTGACATCAGGAACCTGGCTTTGTAACCACATGCCCACCGCACTAAGGCCTTTGCCATAAGGAGTGGCAGTGTGTTCACACAGCATATCTTTCTAGGACATGAATTAAACATGTGTTCCTCCCAGGTCTGGCAGTTTGCCACAGTCCTGCAAAGGGCTGAAATGGCTTTGTTCTCTTGTTCCAGTTGAGGCGAGACCTGAACGCAGAAGGGAGAAAAAGGCCTCTGAGTCCACCACTAGGTGGCATAACAGCTCTACCGGTGAGACTGGCTGGTCCAAGGCCCTCTCGGAAATTCTGCAAAGGAATTTGAAGCCTCCAAAAATTTCAAAGCAGAATAGGGCCTAAGGCCAGGAAAGTAGAGCTCAGAGAGATGAAACATCTTGCCTGGCATAAACAACTGGTTAAGTGCAAAACTAGTACTCTAGCCAGGACTAGAAACCAGTCTCTTCCTCCCAGTCAAGCTCATTCCATCCAGCCACCAGGTTTTCCCTTCTTTAGGCATATTTGTCTTGGATTCTTAACTGCAATTGAAGCAGGAGTTGGGTTTGGTGTTGAGAGTTAAACGCAGAAAGGGAGTGAAGTTGCCAGGACTACTTCCCAGCAGTGTGGACAGGGCCTCTTAGATGATACAGGGCCTCTTAGATGATACAGGGCGTGTGGCCCTGCCCATCTGGGCTTAGTCTCTGGGGATGCTGTTGTCCTGCCCTGAGATTTACTTGGTAAGATCATGAGGGTCAAAAAAGGTTGGGGATCCAGCCAGGAAATCTTGATTCCAGCTCCACTCTGCCCACCACTGACCAAATGCAAGTTGCTCGTGTCCCTAGGCCTTGGTTCCTTGGTTTACTAAAGCAACAGGCAAAGAGAGGGTGAACCCCACTATCAAGTTTCCAGCCAAAGGCCATGGGGATCCAGAAAGTGAACCTGCAGTTATTTTTGTTCTATTTCATTTTTCTATATTCATTATTATTTTATATGTGTTCTACCATGTTCCATAAAGGAATTAAGTACAACTGAACTCTACAGAAATTTCATAGAGACCAAGAAATGTCTGAGGATAATGATGATTCTTTCAACAAAATCTATCTAAAAATATTTATCGGATGCCAAGTTTGTTTTTATAGACAAGTCTACTTTATCAGACACTCCATCAACCAGAAATCACATTTATCCGGCACATCTGCACGTTTTCTGCCAAGTAGTAATTCATGTTTATAACAAATGAGGCATTTACGCTAGTGGAGAGGTTAAGAGTACGGAATCTGCCCTGGTTTGAGCTTTTTGTCTGCCAGTTCTGAGCTGTGTAATGTTGGGCAATCAGGTACCCTCACTAATCTCCACACTTTTCATCCTCAAACTGAAATATATTTTGATTCCAAATTATCTTATAATGATAAATAATGCCACATAGAACCTAGATCTTATTTTCTAATATATTCTTCAATAGAAGAAACCAGGGCTGTTTTGGATAAGGACTGAGACAGGAAATATCCAAGACGAGCCTGGTACCAGAAAGTAAGGAAGTACCCCAAAAAGGTTGATGGCATCTTGGACAAGCATGGGAACTTACCTGAAAGAGTGGCCAGAATGGGAACAATTTATGCAGCAAAATAAATAACCATAGCATTAGACTATAATTTATAGAGTAAAATTAATATGTATGAATCAATAATTGTATAAATAAATAATATAATAAAATAAATAGGAGAGAAAAGACAAATCTTCCTTTCTGAAGAATTACAACTAAAAAGGAATGCGAAACATATAAAATCACCTTTAGAATACCATAAGCAAGATCCACAGATGGATGCTAATATTAGTGGGCAGAAGTTTGAAGGGAAATAGAATATTTGAATAGCCTCAAAGCATCTCTCCTAAGACACTTACTAATTACAAAGGGAAAAAGTAATGACTTTACAGTGGGAAAACCAGCGGACAGCACCTTAGCCCACTGCTCAGGGTCAACATCACCATAATAAGACATATTGCCCTCATGTATGCCTGCCACGATGAGCTGAGTGCATCACTTTCATGGCATTCCTGCCAAAAATGCATGATCTCAATCTAATCATGAGAAAACATCAGACAAACCCAATGTGAGAGACATTCTACAAAAATACCTGAGCAGTACTCTTCAAAAGTGTCAGTGTCATGAAAGACTAGGAAAGACTGAGGATGTCACAGATTGGAGAAGATAGGAGACATCACAGGAAAATGCAGTGTGGGATCCTGGATTAGACCTTGGGGGACAAAAAGACATTCATTTTCCTGGAAGAGGGGATAGCAAGAGAAAAAGACCATGGAGTCAGCCAAGATGTGGACCCTTCAGCCTCCGGCAGGAGGGAGCCCAGATCAGCCAGCCTCCGCTACCCCCAGGCCGCATGAATATTATCACTTTTAACATATGCCACAATGGGAAAGAAGTAGAACAGCACCAAGGTTGAGAACCAGACGACAGAAAACTATCCACTCCCCCTCCTGCTTCCATCTTGCAGATTGGCAAAGGGCCAACAGTAGCCTCTGAAATTAGTGACTCCAACCAGGCTAGAGCTGGTGCGTTCTGGGCATAGCTCACGTCTTGTGGGCTCCAATTTTTCAGAGATGGCTTAAATACAGGATAATAGGGAAAACCCTAGAATAAAACATATCAAGGCTTAAATTTCACTCTCAGCTGTGATCTTGGACAACTTACTTAATCTCTCTGAACTTTGGTTTCCTCACCTATAAAATGGGGATTAATAATGGCACCTCATAGTGATGTTGGTTGGAAGGATTAAACAAGGCACAATAAAGTCTCAATTAACAGGTTGTTTGCCCCTTTCTGCATTAGCATCTTTGATGGTGTTGGCAAATCAACAGCAGGCGACCCTGGAGGCATTAGACTTCTGTTTAAGTTAAGAGTACAGCCTCGTTGGGTGGAGTTGCTCAGTCTGTCTGGTTGAAGAGCGTGACTAGCCACAAATGGCCAATCCATACAGAGAATAAATAATAAACATTAAAAGCAAAACACTGATTTGAGGAAGAACTCAAACCCAAACAGATCTAAAGTCACAACTTAGATGGGTCTTGGTGGTGAAACAGGGCAAGCAGAGTAAAGCTGGGGTAGATGGGGTAAGGCATGTGCCTGTTGTTTCTGTGGAATATTTATTCTCCCGGGCTTCCTTAATAATGAGCCACAGTTATGCATGGTGACGCCACACCCAGCAGAGAGACTACGTCTCCTAGCTTCCCTTGCATATAGTTCCCATAGACTAAATTTGGGCCAATGAAATATAAATGGATGTTTGTGAGTGGGACTTCCAGGAAGGCTCTTGAAAGAGGGAAAAATAGTTGAAATACGATCTTTTTCTCTTCTTTCCCCTCCCTCTGTTTTTTTGCTCCCTATCTGTAAAGCAGGTTTAATGACTGGAGCTATTGTAGCCATATTTGAGACACGAGACTGGCTTGAGGATGGAAATCATATGCTAAAAGAGAGAGATCAAAGCACTTGAGTTCCTGATGACACTGCAGAACTGCCAAACCTACGCTATCTACCTCCACACTATATACTTATTACACATTTTTTTCAGTCTGTTATTAGCAGCCAATAGGGATTCCTAACTGATACAGGAGTATGGGAAGATATGACAGAGTGAATTTTGATGACTGATGCTGATCAGCACAGTGTAAATCTCTTTTTCTTGAACTGTAAAATTTCTATGCATAAAGAAGAAAGAAACCTTGGAGGTAAGAACGGACTGAAAACACACACACATCAACACACACACAAATACACACACACCCACACATACACATGATACACACACACATACACACACATACACATACACACACACACATGATACACACACACATACACACACATAGACATATACACACATACACACACATACATGCATACACACACATACACACACAGACACACATACACACACACACACACACACACACACACACACACACACACACCATGGCTCATTTGCAAAGATGAGGGATATCAGGCTATACAGGAAAAAAACAAGTGCTATTGCCTTAGCTAATTGATCAGTAGCTTCAAAGCATGTTATGAGTATTTGCATTGATCCTCAATCCTTGATTCAACATCTATCCCCAAATTTAGCATTTGCAAATGAGAGAATAACTATAGTCACTCGGAAATTGGATTATCTCATCTAGCAGAAAACTCAACAGAAGTTGGTTATTGGGAACAATTTTTTTGTGTGTGGCCCTGATAGTATAATGAAAACATCATCACTTTTTCTTTGCAGTAAGCAATTTTCTTAAAACTCCTCTGTGCAAGTCATCTGCTTCCTCTTGGAAAAAGAAAGTCACGTTATATAAAAGCCTTACAGCATATTTAGACATTTCATCAAAGTAATAAACAACCGGCTCATGCTGGGCTGGGAGAACACTGGATTGTATTCTTTGCCCAGATAGGAATGTCCCTTGGTAGACTATAAAACATCATTGGTCAGGGTTTCAAGGTCAGAAGTGCTAGATTCCCATAGAAGTCTGACTTTGCGTTTCATCGTGTGTGTGTTATATAGAACAAGAGGCTACCAGGCCTGACGCTAGGTAAGAAGGGATTCTGCAGCTGGCTCTGGGGTTAGTTCACTTGTCCGTCTGTCCCACCCATTCATCCATTCACCCAATCACCCACCAAGAACACCAACTGAGGGCACTCTATGAGCGAGGCACAGAGTTCACTAAAGCCTAAGACTCGGTGTCTGGCCTTGAGAAATTCCTGTTCTGGAAACCCAAACAAGGATATAACTATTCAACAAGTGCAGTTGAACCTGTGAGACTTCACCTCATTTTTCAGCACAAGCATAAATTGTTGAGCTAGTGAGGTTGAAAAGTAGGAAGTTAACCAGCAAATAATACTATAATCCCAGCACTTTGGGAGGCTGAGACAGGAGAATCACTTGAGCCCAGGAGTTTAAGACCAGCCTGAGCAACATAGTGAGACTCCACCTCTACAAAAAAATACAACAATTAGCTGGGTGTGGTGATGTATGCCTGTGGTCCCAGCTACTCGAGACTGAGGTGGGAGGATCACTCGAGCCCAAGAGTTCAAGTCTGTAGTAAGCTATGATCTTACCACTGTACTCCAGCCTGGGTGACAGAGCAAAAACCCTGTCTCTAAAAAGTAAACTAGGCCAGGCGCACTGGCTCACGCCTGTAATCCCAACACTTTGGTAGGTCAAGGTGGGTGGACCACAAGGTCAGGAGTTCAAGACCAGCCTGGCCAAGATGCTGAAACCCCGTCTCTACTAAAAATACAAAAAATTAGCCGGGCATGGTGGCGGGCACCTATAATCCCAGCTACTAGGGAGGCTGAGGCAGAGAACTGCTTGAACCTGGGAGGCAGAGGTTACAGTGAGCAGAGATCGCACCAGTGCACTCCAGCCTGGGCAACAGATTAAGACTCTGTTTAAAAAAAAAAAAAAGATAAAATAAAATGAAATAAAATAGGCAATTATCAGCCTGGGAAGTCAAAGCTTCAGTGAACTATGATTGTGCTACTGCACTCCAACTTGGGTGACAGAATGAGACCTATCTCAAAAGAAAAAAAGCAAATAACAGTATATCTTAATTTTCCCCAGGTAGTAATAATAAGAATTATAGGTTATCGTTTATTGGAATAATAGCTTTGTGCCAGGCACTTGATATGCACATCTGAGTTCCTGTTTCTTCTGAGATTGGAATTTTTATTGGTTAGAATGCATTAAGACTCAAGAATCTGAACACTCAGCTGACAGTGGCCTAAATCGTAGAGTCATTTAATCTTCTCCCCTAACAAAGAGGTGAGCAGTTCCAGGGTAATTTAGCAGCCAGGACATGAGTTGGGCATCTCTACATTCTCTTGGCTTTGTCTTCATGGTGACATGGTTATGGAAGCCCCAAATATCACATTCTCTCTTGACACCCTCCAAAGCAGGGGAGAGAAAAGTAAGAGAAAGAGGAATCTCCTCCTATGCCTATGATTATGGAGGAAATGATTTCCCCAGGGTCCCCAGCAGATGTCCACTTTCAGCCCCTTGGCTAGAACTGAGTGGCATGGCAGCCCCTAGCTGCAAGGGAGAAGACACACCAATGAGTGTGTGTCTACTGCATTCAAGGCAAGGAAGAGGCTTTGGGCATAGCTGTTGGGTAGGCAACCACTTGCCTTCTGCCACATTTATATTGTTATCTCCCTTTTATAGACAAGGAGGCTGAGACATGGAGAGGTTCTATTTCTATTTCCCAAGTCACATACTTGAAAATGGCAGAATTAGGATTAACCTTCAGGAAAGTCTGACATGAGCCCAGATTCAATCACCAGCAGATACTTTTCTCATCCGCTGTACAAGGCTACATCGAGTTTAACAGCTTGCCCACTAATTGTGCTTCCCTGCTCTTTCCATTAACCTTAGATTGAGGTCCCAATGTTGTCAATTCTTTCTATAAGGCAAAGAGGCACGTGCCGTGTCTCTACAATATAGTGAGGTAACTGAAGTGACCATTGAAATAATAAAACCCCTAGGAAGGGAGTGATTCAGCAGAGCAATAATAGAGGGATGAGTGTGGGCCAGGCGATGCAGTGAAATAGCGAGTTCATCACAGTCGCTGGAAAACCAACATTCGGACGAGGCCAGCTGATGCATGTCTGCTGCTCAGCAGCACTTTTGCCATAGAAAGAAAGGTGAAGGTGAAGGGCATGTCTCAGCCACCCAACAAACCTGTTTAGCACATAATGGACCTTAAGCACAGTACAATTTCAGTGATTTCTCTTTGTGATTATTAATGCCGTTTTTATTGGAAAGTGTATTTTAATTTCTGGCAGGGTATGCCAGGACTCAAGCATGCTTTGTGTCACAGTGATTCAAGGACTGCTTCCAGCAAGTGGGTGAGGAAGAGAGGGCAGGGGAAATAGTTTATTAATTCTCTACATCTGCCAAGCCCGAGGGAGAAGGCAAACTTGAGGCATAGCAGGGAAGAGATATGCCTTAGGGGGCCCAAACTCATGGGTATGGGCAGAGGGGGGCTACACTCCTGGTGAATTGTCCATCTAGAAGGTGGCAGAAGTGTGAGGCTGTCCCAGGAGTTGCAGTATTCGAGCCAGACAGGATCAGTGGATGAAGTGGCAAGCTCAAGTAAATGCCAGCCACACCATCCATCTGGTAAAGAAATGGCAGCCGTGCCATCCCTGGTCCCATCTGACTCACCTTCACTGTGGCTCTGGAGCTCCAGCCCTGGGACGGCCTAGTGCTTCTGACACCCTGGCTGCTGAGACTGTAGGGAGATGGGGTGGGCAGAATCATGGCCCCCAAAGATGTCCATGTCCTAAACCCTGGATCCAGTGACTATGTTACCTTACATGACAAAAGGGGCTTTACTGATGCGCTTAAGGATTTTAAGATACGGAAATTGTCCCGGTAGGCTCAATGTAATCACAGGGGTCTTTATAAAAGCAAAAGGGAGGCAGGAAGGTCAGAGAGAGGTTTGAAGAATGTAGGTGGTGTCTAGGAGCTGGAAAAGTCAAGGTAATGGGTTGTCTCTTAGTGCCTCCCGAATGGACGAAACCCTGTCAACAACCTTGATTTTAACCAAATGAGACCCATTTTGGACTTCTGACCTCCAGAAGTGTGAGAGAATAAATGTGCTTTGCTTTAAGCCACTCAGTGTGTGGAAGTTTGTTACAACAGCATAGGAAACTAATTCAAGGGGCCAAGGGGGAGGCAGGCGCCCCGTTGATGCCCACAGACAAGGCTGAGATGGTCAGGGGACGTGCATGCAGGGAGGGGGCTGTCTGGGTGAGGACACAGCCCATGCTGCCCTGCACCCTCCCTCATCCCCTTGTGCTGCAGGCTAGAGTTGCAAACTCTCCTCACCTCCCCAGACTCCTTCCCAAGGCACATGGAGACCCCTGTTTGCAACTAATCACCCACCAGCAGTCTCTGTGCTGGAAATACACTACATAACTTGTTTCAGGGCTAAAGGGCTGACGGCCAGTTCCTCAATTTCAGAGTTCCTGCCTATGTTGTGTTCTTGCCCATACTATATTGTTCCGAAGTGCTTTCCTTGTTCTAGTTTTAAATGATCCGGCTGATGGGACTGCTCTCTCTTGCTTCCCTGGGAGGCTTGGTTCATTACGTCCATTAGCACTTCCCCATTTCTCCCCAGCAGGAGATTTTAAAAAGCATCAATTCAAATGGCAGCCGCCTCCCCTCCAGTGGAGCATTGGCATCCGAGCTCTGTTCTGTTCCCTCCCTCGTACCCTGGCAGTGGAGACATCCCAGGCAGCCCCTCACACTGGGAAGCATGTTGCTGGTTAGAGAAACCCGTGTGCCCCGGGGCTTTACAAGGATTGCATTCCTTCGCAGTGGTTGTTCCCTGATTGGGAAGATAATCACTTTCAGAGCCTATGGAGAAAGTGAAAAACAAACAAACAAACAAACAAACAAACAAAAAAAACAGAGGGAATAAAACCTGCTTTTAGCCTCAACTCAGGAGGTTTCCTTCTTTTACCTGAGTTGACTTTGATCACAGGACACTGTGTGGCCACCGCATGGCCACCTGACTTGCATTAGAAAGAAACCTCATTGGGAATCGCCTGTACAGAGTCAGGGGACCTGGCTTGAGCTTGAGGCATGAATTTCTCTGTTGTGGGCACCTAAATCAGGATGGGAAGAGGTATATTTAGTCTTTTGCAAGAGCATTTTGCTCTCCAAATAGCTGTATGAAAATCAGACCCTGCTTCATTGTTAAGCATCCAGAACATGTTATTAATTGAATGTAGAGACAGCATTAGGCAGGATTAGTTATGCAGACAATCAGCAGCATTTGAGGCTCAGAGCATTGAAAACATAAATTCCAAATAATTATACCTTAATCATTCCAAATATCAATGGAAGGTATTAATACAGCTGCTTTTTAAAAGATTTTATTTTTGCTTATTATTTATCCCGAGCTATGGATGATAGGAACTTTTATAGAAGTGCAAGCCTGCAAGCATCTATAGGCCAAATGTGGATGAAGTCAATGAGGACAACACACAGATGAATAACTGTAGCAACCAACAGCATATTATACTGACAGAAAAAAAAAATCATAAACAAGCTGGGCATAGTGGTTCACACATGTAATCCAGTGTTTTGGGAGGCTGAGGCAGGAAGACTGCTTGAGGCCAGGAGTTCAAGACCAACCTTGGCAACATAGCAAGACCCTGTCCCTACAAAAAATTTTTTAAAAATTAGCCGGGCACAGTGGTGTGCACCTGTGGTCCTAGCTACTCAGGAGGCCGAAGTGGAAGGATCACTTGAGCCCAGGAGTTCAAGGCTGCAGTGAGCTATGATCTTACCACTGTACTCCAGCCTGGGTGACAGAGCAAAATCCCTGTCTCTAAAAGATAAAATAAAATAAAAGATTAAGATTATATTAACAACTACAAAAAAGTATGTGCCCTTTGGAAGTATCCAGTGAAAGGATGGAAAATGGCATGCATGTTGTCATTCCCTCCTGTGACTGCAATAGACATCATGAATCAATCACCATGCTTTTCCTGGCATACCAAAATGTTGCATTAAAATCCTTCTTCGCACTGTGCTCCAGCTAGCTGCTATCAATTGACAGGGTTTGGCATGTAAGATAAAACTCTGGTCTGCAAATTAGAGTCATCTATTAGCAATTTCATTCAAAATCACTTCATGATCTGAGGATTTGCCTCACGAGGATGCCTGCATGTCTAAGGCAATGTGCTGGGTACTAGAAGAAGAGGAACACAGTGGATGTTTTGTTGAGCTAAGTGAAACAAATGTGTGTGTAAGTTAGGGGTAATCTCATCAAGGAAGGTAATATTTGAGTTGGACCTATAAGGAGAAGAGGGAGTACAGACCTTCAGGAAATAGGCAAGATCATGAGAAACAACCAACAGGATGAAAGCACACCTCTGGGGCTCTCGCCTGTAATCCCAGAACTTTGGGAGGCTGAGGTAGGTGGATCACTTGAGGTCAGGAGTTTGAGATCAGCCTGGCCAACATGGTGAAACCCCGTTTCTACTAAAAATAGAAAAAAAAATTAGCTGGGCATGGTGGCACATATCTGTAATCCCAGCCACTTGAGAGGTTGAGCCAGGAGAATCGCTTGAACTCGGGAGGCAGAGGTTGCAATGAGCCCCAATCGTGCCACTGCACTCCAGCTTGGGCAACAGAGCAAGACTCGGTCTCAAGAAAACAACAAACAAAAAACAAACAAAAAAAACCCCACTACACTTCTGAGATATTCTGGGGTACAAAAGGATGAGATGGGGCATGAGGCTAGAAAGATAGGCTGAAGTCATTGTGTAGGGGGCCATGAATGCTGTGCTGGGACTTTCCTATGGCCAATGGAGAGCCAATGATTTGTTGTTGAAGAGCAACCCAAAGCTATCCACGTTTTAGAACAGTAACTCTGTCAGAGCTTGCAGGGGAGTTTGCACAAAGGGGCCTGGAGAAAGGAATCAAACATCTTAAAGATGTAATTCCTTCATCTCCCTTCCTCCTGCAAGAGGATCATTGCAGATCAATCCTCAGATCATTGCAGAGCTGCTTGGTCAGTTCATTTCTGGGCTGGTAATCTTTAAATTGTTTGAGATGCCTTCTTCTGGGTTGTAAGGATCCCTCTTCTGCTTCCATTTCCCAAAAGTCAGGGGATGTTGAGCCCTCCAGTGACCTGGCCCACTCTAGACTGAGCACTAGGTTGCAAGCTCCCTGAGGGCAGGGACCAGATCTTCTGTCATTCTAGTACCGGCCCATGCCTGCCACAGAGCAGGCACCCACAGAAGTTTGTTGAGTTAATAAGCGTAGGGTTTCTGATGACAGGCAGACAAAGCCGTCATGCCAGAGCACAGGCTTCATGAACCTATGGGATTTGGACCTACATAATGCCCCTGTCTTAGAGGAAAGGTTTGCTGCCTAATTTTCCCCTAAAGGCTCTGTTAGCTCAGACTCATGAAATGTCCTAGCTGGAAGCAAATGGATGGTGGGGAAAACTGAAGCCCTATGTTACCCAACTTGTGAGCAGCAGAGTCAGAATTAATACTGGGTCTTCTGAACTTGAGTGCTCTCCATCCTCTACAAAAGCTCACAGCAGACCATTCTATTCATTGAGTGCATGATCTGTGAACTTTCAGCAAATAGTTGAATTAGTGGAGGTGACAACTCTCTGCAGATTACTGACTTTGAGAGAGGTAACATTTTTCAAAGAAAATCAATTTTACACTACAGTGGCATGGAACATGAATTTTAGGAAGTAGTGGTTCTTCAGAAGGCGTTTGGCAATCTCATGGTGTTTACAGAAAGCCCAGTTGATATCACTGTATCTGGCACATGGAATTAATACAGGTTGCTACTGGACCAGCAGTTAGTAGACAGAACTGACTGAGGTAACAGCTATAAAACCTACCACAGGGTTGACCCACACTTAAGTCTCAAAAGTGGTCATTTTGTTGTTGTTATTGTTGTTGCTGGTATTTCCAGATGCTGCAGCTGAAGCCTAAGATGTTACCAATTCATCCCCTAAAAAATCCAAGAGAAACTGTGGGAAGGACTGGACCAATGGTTTTAGGAAACAGCCACCATTCATTAAGTCCCAGCTCAAAGTCAGGGACAGTGCCTGAAACTTCTATATGTTATTTATTCCTCTCAAAACCAACAAGGCAGGTGTTGTCCCTCAGGTGGACTTCCTGATGCTGCTAGTACCCCAGAGCCTGGTTGTCAGTTACATGCTAGCGTTGCAAAATTGTATTTTGTGTTTATTCATTCATCTTTGCATTACGCACACTGTTTAAAAACATAAATTGTTTGCATTAATGGATTTTCTTTCTGTGGAAAGGGTTAATAACAGTTACTATTTCATAGTGTGGTCACAAGGATTACATGAGTTCATTCCTGTAAAATACTCAGAACAGTGCCTTCCACAGGGCATCCACTCTAGTTTCTTTATAAATTGCAACTACTGTGATGATGATGATTGATACTGCTTTGGTTTATTTTTCCTTCTTACCAGGATACTCTTCAGCCCTGAGACTCGTAAGACAAATGTTACATGTTTGCTTCGTTTTCCAAATAAAGCTATTTTTTTAATAATAAAAGCAATACACGAAAAACAGAAAATACAGGCTAGCAATAAATAATATTAAACATGATTAATACCTTGAATAGATTATTTTATTAAATTAATATAACTTTTTTTAGAGCAGTTTTAGGTGCACAGCAAAATTAAAGCAGAAGGTATAGAAAATTCCCAAATACCCCCTGCACCACGCATGCACAGCCTCCCCATTATCAACCTCCTCCTCAGAAGGGTGCATGTGTTACAATCAGTGAATCTACATTGAGACATCATTATCACCCAGAGTCTGCAGTCTACATTGCAGTTCACTCTGGGTGCTGTACATTCTGTAGATAGATTATTTTAGCTCCTTTTTGTATACTTATATGCACTCAAACACACACACACACACACACACACACACACACACACACACAACCATGTGTTCCCAAAACACATTTTAAGCTATCAAGAATTTAACCCAAGAAGCAGTCATTCATTTAACAACAATTCACTTATCCAACCGAAATTACTGAGAATTTATGATGTGCCCAGCACTGCCCAGCCTGAATAAGTGGTGAGCAAGGCTGTGCTGCCTTCTCGGGGCTTAGGGACGCTCTTCACAGCTTGAAGTGAGTGACTTTGAGAACATGCAGGATTTCTGGAGGAGAAACAAACCTGGCCAGCTGGTGGCAGCACAGACCTGGAGGCTCCTTCACTAGACTGTTTTCCTCAAGAGCCATGAGGCCATTCTGACCCTGCTCCTCTCTCTTCTGCACACACTCCGGCCTCAGCCTTCCCCTCCACGCCTGCACACACACACATTGGTCAAGGGAGTGGGCCATCCATTGCTCCAATAGACTTTGCCAGAAGCTTTTTGGATTGCGTGAAAACAAATATCTTAATTTTTTAGGGAAACATGATTTTTTTTTTTCAGGGAAAAGCTGATTAAGTATTCACTGATTAAATATGAGAAAAGCATTATTTATGGTTGATAATTAATCAGACTTAATCCATCTGGTGGCCAAGACCAGCCCTCATACTCAGCCATGTTCAGGGAACAATTGGGGCACCTTGAGCCACAAGGACTGCCGGCAAGCTCTGCCCAGATTGCTGGGGAAGGAGTAGTGGGTGTGCGTTATTTATGTTCCCCTTTCAAAACAAACCCATCAAAAGAACAAAGCCTCCCTTCTGCTGGCATCGGCAGCGGCTCTGACATATGGCGCTCCCCAGTTCTTGCTGCCGAGGAGTGGGCGTCGGGGCTGCGTGAAGGTACTGCCTGCAGCCATCTGCTGGGTGCCAGTTCTTCCCACTCCGAGCTGCATTCTAATTGTGAAACAGGGCCATGGGAAGGAGGTGGGGAGGGTGCTGGGATACAAGACACAGTTCTGTGACAGAGGAGATGTGCCCGTCCAGATTGCCATTTCTTATGCACGTGGTGGTCCAAGTCCATTCCCCAGGAGGAGTATGACATCCTGTGTGTGAGAAAAAAAGAAGGTGAAGGGCAGAGGTATGGAGTGAAGAGGGGACCAGGGAACAGGGGGCGGAGACACTAAAGGGAAGCTAGTTATAGGTCCTGACCACAGGTTATCCCCAAATGATAGTTTGATATTTCTAGCCTATCCCGCAGATGCCTGTGAAAATAGTCACAAAGAAAGCACCCACAGTGGGTGATAACTGTGTCTTCAGGAGCTATTTGGGTCACAGAATGAATGTTTAGTAAAATGTGATATGACCGTAATCCTTTTTCACTCAGGGATTTCTAAATGGAAGACAGGGAGAATCCATGCATGGCTCGTAGCATTAGTTTGGCTTTTTTGTGTGCAGTAAACTTTGCTCTGTGTCCCTGTAATCTGACAAATAGGGTAGGAGGCAGTGGCAGAAGTCACACAGCACTGAGCTGGGGTGTGAGTGTGTGTGTGTGTGTGTGTGTGTGTGTGTGTGTGTAATGCCTTGAAGCAATTAAACATACCGTGTGTGATTCTTTATGTCACATACTGCATGCTGTTATCCACAGATGACTTGCCCGTGTCTAGGCACCCTGCCGCAGGAAAGATGCAAACACACATAGATGCACATTTATAAAACCAACTGGAAACACGTATTTGTCCTTGGGGAGAATGAAATCCTCCAAAGACTGTTGTTCTGACCTGAGCCATGGAATTTATGACATTAAGCTACCATCAACTGGGTTATGCCGGGGTTTTCTTCTGCTTTATTTTTCTTTCTAAGACCCAGGAATCACACTGACATTACTGAAACCGTCACTTCACACCTGGGAGAGTCACAAGACCAGCCATTTGCTTCTTGCCCCCGGCATGCCTGGAGACCAAAGCCTTTCAAGGGTTGCTAATCCCTCAGCAAAGGCAAAATAGGTGGAGATGGCATTTCTCTAAGCTAAGAGTTTTTTACCCCCAGACTTAGAGGGAAAAACACAGGAGAAAAAAATTGAGAAAACTATGAACACTTTTGTTTCCTAAGGGCATTTCTCTTTTAGGGTAAAAATAACATAATGGTCCCTGGCCTGTGGATCTACCATCAAGAGACAATGGCCTCACCTCTACCATCTTCCCTGGTGGAACCCCTAAGAATGGCCCAGAGCTCACTGGGCCTTGTTTGTGGCATTGACCTAAGGGGAGGTCTGGGTGGCTTTGAAATGTGCCCTGTTTCTGCTGTTTACGCAGTGAGGCGCATGGAGTTGTCTTTCTCCCTAGCCAGTGAATAAAATCTGAAAGTATAAAATTTAATTTGTAAGACTGAGGAGAGAAGTACGAAATCCGATATTTGTATATCCCAGCAAGCATTACCTAACACTAGATCAAGGCCGATTTCCAGAGATGTCAGTATCTAAAAGGATGCTCTACCCTGGCCACAGTAAAGCAGTTTTAATGTCGAGTCATTTTCATTAAGCCCTCAGGAGAAAATGAGGTGTGCTTCAGCTCCCAGAGCCTCAGAGTTGGGAAACAGCAACTCCTTAGAGTAGGGGTTGGCAAAGTTTTTCTGTAAAGGAGCAGATAGTTGACACTTTAGGCTTTGTGGGTGGAGGCAAAATTGAGCAACTATTCTCACTAAAAGGCTTTTTTTAATTTTACAATTTCAGTTTAAAATGTAAAGACTATTCTTAGCTCTCAGGCTGTACAAAACTTGCGGCAGTCTGGATTTGACCAGCAGGTGGACGTTCAAAGTCCCTCTGCAGTGTTCTCATAGGTGGCTGTCTGCACTTAGTTTACGTTCCTCTAAGCCACAGAAAGCTCACCACCTCCCAAGGTCACTAAATCCGCTTTAAAGGAGGCTAAAATGGCTAGAAAACACTTTTTTATATTGAATTAGAATTTGCCTACTGCATCTTATAACTGAAGCATTACTTTAAGAACTGATTTAAATCATTTTAAGAACTGATTTAAATTTCTAGAAATAGTTATTAATGGAAATCATTCTCTATTCCCTATTCTCCTGCCTAGTAGCCATGTTCTAAAGTTGTCTTCATGTGTTCCAGTCATTATGAAAATAAATTATTGTACTGGGCTGTAATGCGAAGAAACCCTCAAGACCACTGGGGTTTACAAAGCTATTTCCCTTTATACTAAATGTCTCCACACTGCAATGCTCCATGAATTCTTGTTTCTTTTTTTTTCTTTCCGTTTTTCTACCTGATTACTTATTACTAGGATGTTATCCATGTCTCTTCTTCTTCTTGTCTGTGTGCCTACTGAAACAGTTCACCTCCTCCTCCTAATTAAATATTTCTAATCTTCCATGGGCTAAAAGTAGCTCTCCATGAGAAAAGATTCCAGGAGCCCTGGGGCCTTTGGTATTTGACTTGAGAACTTTCATCAATGAAGTATTTAAACCACTTGAAGCCTCCTTCTCTCTCTCTCTCCCCCTCCTCCCTCCCCTCTCACCCCCTTACCCTCCCCCCTCTCTCTCGCCCCCCCTCACCCAGCCCCCCTCACCCCCCCACCCCTCATACCCTCACCCCCCTCCACCCCCTCACCCCCCTCCACCCCCTCATCCCCCTCCACCCCTCAATACTAGATAGGCTTTTGAGTAAGTGTGAAGGTTGTCTAAAAGTCATTATTACCATCTGTGAAATTTGCTGACTATAAATTCCTTGAGGACAAGTGACTTTCTGAACTTCACAGCCTTAGATCCTAGTCCAGTGCTTCACATACAGTAGAAGTTCAATAAATGGTTCTGAAAGACTGAAG
Source organism: Hylobates moloch (assembly GCF_009828535.3). Classification (NCBI taxonomy): domain Eukaryota; kingdom Metazoa; phylum Chordata; class Mammalia; order Primates; family Hylobatidae; genus Hylobates; species Hylobates moloch. The sequence continues at coordinate 141,603,224 of NW_026652280.1, forward strand.
GAATAAGAGGTTTGAGGGTCGTGCTAGGCTGATTTGTTCCAGCATATCTCAATTTTTAGTGGAGGTTTATTGTGTTTGTTTTATTAACACTAACATTAGGGCTATTAAATATTATCGATTAGAAACCAAAAGAAATTAACCCTCAGGGGTATAATTTGATATAAACAGAGGAAGGCAATTTCCAGTATGCTCTCTATTTCTACAGATCCAACCTGGGCTCTCGTGAAACCTGGATCTATGGGAGTTACGTAAATGTGAACAGGCTGCACCGGGCTCACAGATTGGCTGTGTAGAAGTGGTCTCTGTCGTTCAGATGTTGGGAGGTAACAGTGAGCTTTAACTAATTACACCTCAGATCACCCCCAGGAGGTAGGTAATGATTATAGATGTACTTGGCTGAAGTAACTCAGAATGTCTTAATAATCATTTAATAGAATCTTATCATGAGAAGCAAATTGCATTAAATGGGCAAATGAAGTTGACTGTGAGAAGCAGAGTTAGGAAATAAAATGCTATGGGGTGTTTTATGTGGGAAAAATCCAATTAACACCTTTTTAAAAGAGTTGGCCCCATGGCTTTTTTCATATCTCTCACAGTACCTATCAAAGGGTTATGCCCTGAATAAAGACTTTCTCAATCGATGCTAAAGAAATTATAGGTAAAAATGAAGGATGTGAAAAGATACATTGTAGGGGGAGGAAGTGGGAGGTGCACCTAGAAGCCAACATTACAATTCTACTTAGAAGCAAATGGCAAAATAATTTCATTGTGAAGCTACTGTGCAAGCGTTGCAACGATGATCCATTTCTTCCTTATTCTCCAGCAAAATGGCCATCGTCATGTAATAAACACAAAATGCCAACCAGATAGATTGCATATGTACACATGAGTGTGCTCTCGACTTACCCAAATTTGCAAAACCCTAGGGCTGAAAGAGCCAAGCCCAGGTATTAAGGCAGCAAGATGACAAGAAGCTTGGCCAAAAGAGTTTGCGGGTGGAAGACACACTAGGAATTTTGTGTCCCACCTAAAGATAAGGAGACATCATGGAAGCTGCTGGAGACTTTTGTGACACTGGGTGGGGTAAAAGAATGGGTGGATTTTCCTCAGGTGAAATGATTTTGAGAGCATGTGGTCACTGTTAAAGCTGTGCTTTTCAAGAAAACCAAAGGGCGGCAGGAATGGAGAAAATCCAGACTGCCCATTCGTGATGCACAGATCCAACAGGCAGAGCCCAGGGGATGGGGTGTAGGGAGGCCAGTGGAAGGTGCTGTGGGGGTGGGAGGAGGTCAGATTCTGGGACAGGCCAAAGCAGTACAGACCAAAAAGTCGTGTGCCTGAAACTCAAACTGGACCAAAGTCGAAAGAACAGTCAAGACTGCACTCCAGAAATAGCACGAGATAATTGCATTGTTAAGTGGAATTTTACGCCTAAATTGTATACATGTATGTGTACAGATGTATATATACACACGTATATTTATAAATGTGTATATGTGTCTCTCACACACACACGACTTTCACTTTCACACTTTCACGGTTTTCTGTCATATGGCCTTTTTTCTTACATAAGGGACATGCATCAGATTAAACAATGAACACATATTTATTATTTTTAAAAAATAAAATGAGCGGGGTGGGGAGTGGAGTGGAAGCACATGCCGCTAGCAAAATGGGCACCGGGGCTTCGGTCTTCGCTGGGAGAAATTGTCTCCATTTTTATATGAAGGCCAAGATAGACCCTAAAGCAAATAATAATGTTTAGGAGAGCGCTGGGATCTATTTTTTCTCGCAATGTAAAGAAATTTTACCCCAGCTTTCCTCCTGGGTTAGCTCTAAAATATCAGGAGCCTTTCTGCAACCATTGTTTGTCTGCACTTCCTTTACTTAACACCTCCATTTGCTGCCATTTGCCTACCGCGGCGGTGGTGTCGGGCATTGGCAGCGTCACTAAATCACCCTCATTTCCTGGCCCTGGGACTGAAGCGGGCCCGGGCCATTATCGCCTAATGGCGTGTTCCGCTGCTGCGGCTCTTCTCATATCCGCGATGGACAGGCCTCGGGATGCATTTTAGCGCCATTGTAATTGAGCGCGGAACGCTCTGGCTTTTTTAGACCTGTTTTCCGGTCTTGTAGGAGGTGACTGACGAGAGATAGCAAGCAGGTGCGATGGGCAGTGGGGTATCACCTTTTCACACCGAGGACAGCAGCAGCAGAGAACGATTCGCTGGGGGACGGGGGACGGAGGAAATGAGAAGCTAAGGCAGGCTTTTCGGCATCACCTAAAGACTTGAGTTGTCAAATGCAGCGTCCCTGCCAGCGCTGATTCTGCCCACAGCGGCTCTGCTAACCTAATGGGTTTCTAAAATCTCCTCGGGGTGCTCAGATGTGAATCACCGACTTCCAGAATGCATGCTGTCTCTCAGCGGCACAGAGTCCTGCTGGCCCCCTGGGGAATTTTAATAACACGTCATTTAACAAATTAGAAGATGAAGCAAATTAAATACAGTAAATCAAAGCGAAGCTTGAAAAACAAAGTAGAAGCAAGCAGGCCTTTTCAAAGCATGCAGATTTGAAAAATGTAAGGTTTCCAAATGGTTAGCAAAAAAGGGGAACGTTACCATAGCAAGTCCTAAAGTCTGTCTAGCTAGTGGCCACATGCTTTCAAGTGTCCTGCTCTATAGTGGGAGATATTTGAGGGCAGTTTCTAGATTTTTTTTTTGAGTTAAGGAAATGAATAAACAAGCTTAATGGATTAGTATCCACCTTAAATTACAAGGATCAGCCTTGTTCCTTGCTGTTCTGGCAAGGAACAGCTGCTGTGGGTTATGCGGACTGGCCACTTGGGGTCGCTGTTGTTCCGCTGCTGGATTCTGCTGCGCCGTCCCTCGCTGGCGTCCCTCGCTGGCGAGATGTCCTCCCTTTCAAGTACATGCTTTCTGTGAGCCGCCCTAACATGCATTTATTCAAAATGTATTTATAGTGTCTTCCATGTGCCAGAAACCATGCGAGTCTCTGGGGATAGGCTGGTGAACAGTTTGTGGAGTTCACAGTCTAGCAAGAGAGACAACCAAACAAATGAAATAATTACAGGTTGTGAGTAGGTCTATGAAGGAAAAGATTAGACCCCTAGGATGGAGACTAAGGTGGGCAACAGCTTTATTGCAAAGTCGTCAGGGAAGACCTTTCTGATGACTTATCAGGCTGAGACCTGAAGGATAAGAAGGGCTGTGGACCCGGAAGGGATAGGTGAAGAGTGTACGAAGAAGAGGAACAGCGAAGCCCACCGGGGCTGCTGCACAGTGAGGGAAGAGGCTGTGGCCAGGGATGAGCAGGTAGGGACCGGATCATGCAGAAACCTTTAGGCCAGGGTCACGCTTCTGTTCAGATGTTATTCCTGGCCAAAGGAAAGGTCTTGAAGATAATTCGATTATTATTATTTATTTAAATAATATCCTTTTCACACTGTATTGCAATTCCCACTGTATCACCTGTTGCTTTAGACATATGTGAACACTTAGAAAATGCATATTCAATATTATAACAATTTAATTTTTTAGCACAGCTATTGTTTTCCTAATACAAACTATGGGATATAAAGCTTAACAAAATCTTTGCTGGTGGGGCAGAGTTTAAGAAATCTGAGAGGCCGGGCACGCTGGCTCACGCCCGTAATCCCAGCACTTTGGGAGGCCAAGGCGGGTGCATGAGGTCAGGAGTTCAAGACCAGCTTGGCCAGCATGATGAACCCCGTCTCTACTAAAAATACAAAAATTAGCCTGGCGTGGTGGTAGGCGCCTGGAATTCCAGCTACTTGGGAGGCTGAGGCAGAGAGTTGCTTGAACCCAGGAGGTGGAGGTTGCAGTGAACCGAGATCACGCCACTGTACTCCAACCTGGGCGACAGGGAGAGACTCCATCTAGAAAAAAAAAAAAAAAAGAAGTCTGAGAGAAGCAGTCAAAAAGCATATGGTGAGAGCACTGGACTGTGACAGGAGTTGGGAGACGTGGGTCACAGCCCCCCTTGTAGCGCTTCTCACACTGTGGTCATTACCCCCTCGCTTGTCTTCTGCCTCACTAGACTCGGGATCTAGAGGCAGGCACTGCCCTACCCACCTTAGTAACCACCACGATTAGCACAGGAACACAGCAGGTTCTCAATAAGTGCTGGATGGGAGGATGGATGCATGGGAAAATGGGAAGGCACAGGGTAAGAGGTGGCTCATGCCTGTAATCCCAGCACTTTGTGGGGCTGAGGTGGGAGGGTCACTTGAGGCCAGGAGTTTGAGACCAGCCTGGGCAACATAGACTCTTCTCTAAAAAAGAAGAAGAAGGAGAAGGAGGAGGAGCAAGAAGGAGAAGGAGAAAGAGGGAGAAGGAGAAGAGTAAGAAGAAGGTAAGATATGTGGAAATACCAATGCTGATAAGTGAGCCTCCTGCAGAATCCTAGTGACACCATCTCAAAGATAAATCATTCTCAAGTTCCGAGAACAGGTGGCCCTTCATATCCATGGGCTCCACATCCATGAATTTAACCAATCCTGGGTCAAAAATATTCTTAAGAATAAAATAAAAAATAACAATACAACAATAAAAAATAATACAAATAAAAAACCAATACAGTATAACCACTATTTACATAGCATTTACATTATATTTGGTATACAGTAATCTAGAGAAGATTTAAAGTATATGGAAGGATACGCATAGGTTATATGCAAATCTGACACCATTTTATTTTGTTTTTATATATTTAGGGGTTATAAATGCTGTTTTGTTACATGAATACGTTGTATAGTGGTGAAGTCTGGGTTTTTAGCGACATTGTACCCATTAAGTAAATCCTCATCCTTCACGTCCTCCCACCCTCCCACCCCTCTGAGTCTTCAATATCGAATATTCCCCTCTCCATATCCATGTGCACACATTGTTTTACTAGACCATTTTATATAAGGGACTTGAGCATCTGAGGATTGGGTGTCTGCAAGGTGGTGGTGAGGAGGAGGGCGGTTCCTGGATCCAATTCTCCATGGATACAGAGGGATAATGTAATAAGACAAAGCATTTCTCTGGCCTCTTTGTGTATGTCCCAAGTGCTGATTGAGCATCTGATATGTGCAAGGCATGTGCTAGACACAGGGATACAAAAATGAGTAGGACATCATCACAGTCCTGATGCTACTTAGAGTCAATAGAGGAAAAAACCTGAAAGCATAGTTTAGAAAGTGTTATGTACTCAAGGTGAGAAATAAATTATGTGCCCTAGGGGTTAAGACAAAAGAGGACTTTCAACTGAAAGGGGCAAGGAAAGTAGACCCTCACGGGACCCATCAAGGAAAGGGATGTGACATTTGCATTTCTTCTCAGAGGATGGGAGATTTCCTCATGGTTGATAGAGCTCTATGAGCCTCCCCTCCAAGCTAAGAGAGGTGGCTTGTTCCTGAACACCACGCTAAAGGAGAAAGAATTCAAAGCCATCTCCCATCCCTCCTCCCCATTTTGTGAGCCCACGATACTGCCGCCATAGTGTAGCGCATCCAGGCAGCCTGGCATCCCAGATCACGAGCTGCAGGCCACACTTGATGAGCCCATTCTGGGTGTGGATTTGACCACAACATTCCCAAACCTTCCAAGCAGTCTTTGTGGCTTCCTGCTAGAGTCTTTAGTTTGGGGTCACTCTTCATTTTTCTACTGCAGTATTTTTCCAACTACAGATCACAGTCCATTAGTGGGTCAGGTAATCAATATAGTGAATGTGACCAGCATTTTGAAGAAATGGACTAGAATAGAATGGAAACAATTAAGGTGCATTGCATAGTAAGGGAAAGCTTTTACAGGTCAAGCATTATGTGTGAACAGTGGCAGCCCTGTTGGGTGATCCTTCTGTGAGAGGCTTCAGGGGACAAACTTCCTTGCCAGAGTAGTGGTGCCATACCCCCATGGCAATTCCAAGCTGTGATAGAATCGAAGAGAAAGCTCCTAATTTAAACTTGGATATCCTCTAAGGCCCATGAATATGTAAATGCATGCCATAATTCCATGGAATACATTTTTGTGCTAAACACAAACATTTTTTGAAAGCAGATGTCTTTTTTGGAGCAGCACTAACACATTCTCAATTCTCCATCCCGTTATGCATGTGTGCACACGTCCTCCCACGGCTGGCCAAAGGAAGTTTATGTCAACACTCTGAGTAATATGCTTCATCAGGCAGGAAAATACAAGTCAAAGTGCTACGGAATGTTTGTGCCAGGGAGTCACCCAGAGCCTCACAAAGCTGTGGAGCCTTTTAAAGTCCCTCCAGGTCATTTTGTTAGAGTTGTTTGCAAATATGTACTTCTGCCATAACAGATTTTAGCCTGATTCAATAAACCACTGTTTTCTACTTCCCTGGTGTCTCATAGAAGCCTTTGCATTATTGATGGAATGTGAGGCATGCCTCACATTTTCACTTCCAAAGGTAGACTGTGAAACCGTGGAAGCATGATTAAATTTGATAGAACCAAGTAATGCCCAGCTTGTCATTCGTTGATTAATTCTTTCATTCATTGAACATTTACAAGCACCCAGTAAGTGCAAAGAATGTTGGTAGCTGCTAGGGATCCAATGATAGACAAGCATGGTCTCTGCTGTCAGTAAGCTCAAATCACACTGAGCATTCAGCAACTCATTGTGACATTTTTGCTTTTGGGGATGGAATTATGGAGAATAATACATTTGGGAAAAAAGAATGAACCTCAACCATTTCTAAACAAATGAAGACATTTGAATGATTGTATCACAGCAGCAGTGCAAGTGATCTGTGGCTATTATAAAGTGGTTGCCCTCCTTTACACAAGATCCAAACCATTCTCAAGAATTAAGCAAAAGCACACATATGCTGTCTGAATATGTTAGGAGAACTTGGAATGCCTGTGAGGCTCAGGCAAGGGTGTGCAGAAATGGCTTCAAGTCCCTCTTCTCGCTGTAGTTCTCACGTTGTTCACACAAATTGCAGGCAACCTGCGGCCAATAAGATTCTAAAGGGAAGGAGTCAACATTCATCTTGACGCTTTCAGTATCGGCTGTCATGAAGTGGCAACTAACAAGCTGGTAAGTGCATTCAGGTTAACAATTACTCACTTCTTCAGACTTTCACACTTCTTAGAAATTTTGCTGATTCCAGATATACCAGTGATAATTTTCTAATGCTATAGTTCTTGTTTGACAGCCTTTCCTGGAGAAGGGGAAAGTGTGACCTCATGTAACTAGAGGGAGTGACCCTCAAGGATTGTGGTCAGGTCCAGTGCTTGAGGGCTGGGAAGATCCATAGATGCCAGCCTGTGTCAACCTATCTTGAAGACTGTGACCCTGTCACCAGCCAAGGCTTCCTCTGTTCCAAGACCCCTGAATCTTTCTGTGGAAGATTCAAAGAACAATTTATTTTAAACACTGGAATCTTAGCAAACGTTGGCATCACTGAGCTTGGTCATAAAAAAAAGTCCTCGACCCAACTGCTCACTGTCCCCAGAGTTCTCAGGAGCAGAGCCAACCTGGAGATGACCCACTCTGGTGTCACTGCCTTAAGTCTCTGTCCGGATCAGTCCAGATGCGTATCCACAGGGTATATTAGAAGCCCACTGTTCCCAGAAGATAAGGCGACCTGACACCGTCCTGAATTGAATCAATAGGATAGGAAAGGTGATTGTGAGAGGTGAGGAAGTCTGTGTTCTGCCGCCTCATGTAAGTAAAGATTTGCTTGTCTGTAATGAGTGGGATTGCCAATGTAAATATTCCAGAGTGAAACCATAGATTACCAAGTAGAGCCGACCTGCCTGACAACAGCCTTATCCATGACTGTGACCAACTCACAAAATTTCCATTATACTTACATCAGTAAAGTCCAAACATTGCTGTCACGAAATTTAAGCTGATGAAAAGCTGGATAAATCTAAAGCAACTGGATTTTGCAATGTGTGGTGGGAGTTAACGTGTGGGTGTTCACTTCAACTCTTCTTTGAAATTCAGCCTTTAAAATCTATCATTGGAATGTAAGATGTTAATATGTTATCAAAGGACCCACTGGCTATGGGAAAGAGTGGGGCCAGGGCAGCACTGAGATTTCAGGCATTGGTGGTAGTTAGGGCACTTTCTAAAGGCTTGCTTAGCTTTTACCACCTGGTGTGAAAGGAGGGGTGTTTTCTGTGTAAGTGCTGTGAGCACACTCTCATCTTTTTCTCTCCTCTTCACGTTGTCAGCACTGTATAGGCAAAGAGGATCTGCAGCCTTTGTTTCAGAGGCCGTAGTCAAGAGTCCTTCCCCATAGGTCCAGGTGCCTACAGATGGCAGCTGCTGACGGTATCAGTGCTCCCTAGGGCAGGCTGCAGGGGGCGGCAGGGGGTACCACCTACCTGAATTGGACTCACTAGAGTTGCACATCAGACCAGCAGATTCCAGGTTCCACTGCAGACTTGCTGACTGGAATCTGAGGGAAAGGGCAGTTCAAGGGCGGGGCCAGCGGGTGCCTGCCTTCTGGTGCCTAATGCTCAACCCCAGTGATTCTTATTCCAAAGGAAATTTCAAAAACATTGCCTAGTGCGAACTGCAACCGAGTGCACGTCCAAATCATTTGAGGAACTTTGAAAAACACCTCTCACAGACCAATTCCTAGGGCTGGGCATGGTGGCTCATGCCTGTAATCTCAGCACTTTGGGAGGCCAAGGCTGGTAGATCACCTGAGGTCGCGAGTTCAAAACCAGCCTGGCCAACATGATGAAACCCCGTCTCTACTAAAAATACAAAAATTAGCTGGGCGTGGTGGTGGGCACCTGTTGGTGCTCAGCTACTCGGAAGGCTGAGGCAGGGGAATCGCTTGAACCCAGGAGGTGGAGGTTGCAGTGAGCCAAGATCATGCCATTGTACTCTGGCCTTGGTGACAAGAGCGAGACTCCATCAAAAAAAAAAAAAAAAAAAAATTCCTTTGGTCACATCAGAATATAATAGCTCTCCTCCAGGTAATTCTAATTTGCAGCCAAGGCCGAGAACCAAGCGACTCATTAAAACAAACTTAATAACAGTTTTCCAGGTCCCTTAGGGAATAAGTCTGTGTGGCATCTTAAGGCCCCGTCCTAGGACCTCTCCCGTGCCCCGAGGCAGGCCCTGGGCTCCTTTGGATGTTAAGTGGAGCCAAACCAGGATATAACCATAAGATTCCTTTCAAGAGTGTCTCACTTCTTACTTGGTCTGGTTAGGAATTTCCCAGCTCCTGTGGGCTTTCTTACATGTGATAGAGGAAACTTGACAAGACTCTCAACTTCATATGCCTGTAGAGCGAGGGCACCAGTGAGCATCAATGACAGGGAAGATGTGTAAACTCAGCCTAGATAATGACACTGGGATACAGAATTTACCTTTTTAGAGAGAGAGAGAGGGAGAGAGAGAGAGAGACAGGGTCTCGCGCTGTCATCTAGGCTGGAGTGCCGTGGCACAATCGTAGCTGGCTGCAGCCTTGACATCTGGGCTCAAGCAATCCTCCCACCTCAGCCTCCAGAGTAGCTGGGACCACAGGCATGAACCACCATGGCTGGCTATTTTTTTTATTTTTTTTTTAAATTTTTTTGTAGAGATGAGGTCTCACTATATGTAGCCCCGGCTGGTCTGACTCCTGGCTTCAAGCCATCCTCCCATCTCAGCCTCCCAAAGTGCTAGGATTACAGGCATGAACTATCTCTCCCTGCTCAGGATTTGCTTTTAATTGACGTAATTTTTTTCTTCTGCCTTTCCTGCCTGGAGTAAAGTAGAAATAAATGGTTTTCATATAAGGAAAAGAAAAGTCATTTGATCTCAAAAGAAAGTAATTGGGTGGGCACGGTGGCCCATGCCTGTAATCCCAGCACTTTGGGAGGCTGAGGCAGGAGGATCACAAGGTCAGGAGATCGAGGCCATCCTGGCTAACATGGTGAAACCCCGTCTCTACTAAAAAATACAAAAAATTAGCCGCGCATGGTGGTGGGTGCCTGTAGTCCCAGCTACTCGGTAGGCTGAGGCAGGAGAATGGCGTGAATCCAGGAGGCAGAGCTTGCAGTGAGCTGAGATCATGCCACTGCACTTCATCTTGGGGGACACAGTGAGACTCTGTCTAAAAAAAAAGAAAATAATTAAGTATAAGTGATAAACATTAACTGTCAATCTCAAAGAGACTTATTTTTGGAATTATTACCTTTTTTGGAATCATTACTTTTGATATTTAAAACCATCATATTCTAATGATAAGAATTCATATAATCCAACATTGATTGACTTACATGAGGTGCTTCTATAATACAATTCCTTCAATGTCTCTGTAGTTATTACCCAGCAGATATTTTTTTGAGCACTGACCATATGCTAGGCACTATGGACACTATGCCAGGATAAGAATATAAAATGAGCAAGACAAGCTCTCTAAGGAGGTGGGAGACGTAGGTAAGTTTATCAGTAAATACAAAGCAAAATAACATTAACATTTATCATGAATAAATATTGGGTGCTCTTGGAGTTGAAGGACCATGTATAAATTCCTGTCTGAATCAGCCATTTTGAGCTGGGTTTTGAAGGATGAAGAGGAGTTTTCCAAGTGAACCAAACAGAGCACTCCAGGCAGAGAAAATGATACATGTAGAAAGTATAGATAAATGAGTCGCCATAAAAAAAAACTGTGTGCATTTGTTTTCTATTGCTACTATAGAAAATTACCATAAATTTAATACCATAAAATAATACAAATTTATTATTTTACAGCTCTTTAGGTCAAAAGCTCAACATGAGCTAAAATCAGGGTATTGGCAGGGCTGCACTACTTTCTAGAAACTCTAGGGAAGAATCTATTTCTTTGCCTTTTTCAGCTTCCAGAGGCCACCACATCCTTGGCTCATGGTCCTCTTTCTCCATTATCAAAATCAGCTATGAAGGTCAAATCCTTCTACATTCTATCTCTCTAACCCTTCTCTCATGATGGTATCTGTCACTGATCACAACCAGAAATGGTTTCCTGCTTTTAATGACTCATGTGATTAGATTGGTACCACCTGAATAACCCAAGATAATCTCCCTTTCTCCAGTCCATCACTCAATCACATCTGCAAAGTCTCTTTTGCCATGTAAGGTAACATATTTTCTGGTTTTGGGGATTAGGACACAGACATCTTGGGGGCCCATTATTCTGCCTGCCATACTACGCGTCAGTTTGCTGAGTGACTTCTTTGTGCCAGCATGATTAGCAAAGACGAGTTGTAGCCAGACCATAAAATGCCCTTAAATGTCAGATTAAAGAGTATTCAATTTATCATGTAGGTGAATGGGAGCCACTGAAGGTTTTGAGCCTGGAGTTTTCTTTTAGAACTGCCTTTGGCTGTACTGGCTCCTCATAAGAATCAACAGGAGGTGCTTATTACTAAGACTGACATGAAGGCTTGCGGGGAGGTGCTTATTACTAAGACTGACATGAAGGCTTGGGGATTGTGATTCAGTAGGTTCAGGGTGAGCACACAGGGACTTGCTTATGATCAGTCAGCTAACAGATATACCACTAGAGAATACAGCAAGGCTGGAGGCAGAGAGACAAGTGAGAAAGCTTATGCCATCAGTCCAGGTGAGAACTAATGACAGCATACACTAAGGTAGCAAATAGCCTATGGAGGGAAGGAAGTAGGTGGATTTTAGTCAAGACTTAGGCAAATTTGGCAGAACTGTTGGTGCTCTATTGGATGCAGCCCCATGTGATATAAAATGCATACGCTTTAGAATCAGAGAAATGTGGTTTTGAATCCTGACCCCAACTGCCACCTACCTGCAGGTGAACCTTGAAGAAATAATATCTCTGAACCTCAGGCTCTTTGACTTATAAAATGAGAATAGTACAAATTTTGCAGGATTTGTAAAGGTTTGCAATAATATATCTAAGATGCTTAGAATGTAATAGTCACTCAAAAAAGGGTTGCCACTATTATTTATTGTCATGGTGGTGGATGTTACATAGATGTGAAGAATGATGGTAGGAGACAGGACAAGAAAGAAAAGAATGAGGATGACTCCCCAAATTTTGCTGAATGGGTGGAAGGGCAATTTACTCAGGTACAAAATAGAGGAGGAAGAGCAAACTGGGAATGAAAGGGGCTGAGTTTTGATTTTGAACAAGTCAAGTAGGAGGGTGGGATGGGGCTCGTGAGTAGAGTGTCCAGAAAGCAGTAACGCATGCAGATTTGGAGTCAGAAAAAAAAGGCTGGGTAAGAGATATTGCAGCTTTCCCTTGAATCTGAATACTTTCAAAAGATGTCTTTGAACATGAGCCACAAAACTATAGGAATCAAAAGAACTACTAATTCTTCAAAGCCCTTTTTACTGCTTAAATCACTTTGTGTATTGTAATAATGCACAAGTAATTATAGAGTTCCTGTTTAATAAATAATACCCTGACAATTGAAAGGTGTGCTTAGAGAACCATCAGGCCCTAAACATTCATTTTGAGCCCTCACAGAGCTTATTGGTTTGTGGTTCTCCCAGTTTCCTGGAAGTGAGGTCATGAGGGAGTTAATAGATTGGGCTGTACGTGTTTCTTCTGGGATCATTGGCAGAAGCCCAAGTCCAGGTCTCCGCTTCCTGCTGTATCATTTCATTCATTTTCTTGATTTATTAACCCAAGACTGGACCCTCCCTCGAAAGCATTCCCTGCATCTTGTATTGTGTCCTCTTTGGGATCTGCTAATATGATTCTCCTTCATGCTGGAGCTCTAAAGTGTCCAGTTCCTTCCATCTATAGAGTACTGGACTTGAGAGGAGGTTAGTGTAGTGTTTCTCACTAGTACCTGCTGGCCTCAGGATGAAGCACTGGTGCTCTTGGGTCCATTGGCTCTCCCAGGCATGTTGATTCATGGGACTTGTCCTTCCTATCTAGGCCCTTCCTTTCCTGCTCAAAGATTCCATAGTCCAGGAATTAATACCTGGATCACCTAACAGATGGCCTTATTTATTCCCCTTTCCAGTCCCCCTGGCCCTCCACCAGAAGAGTCCAGGACTGGGAGTCAGGATTCCTAGGGAATAAGTCCCTGTCCTCTCACCTTATAGCTGGGTGAGCTGGAACAAGATACTGAACTTTTCTGTGCACCGAGTTGTGCTCATTTGTTGTTTTCATTTTATCTTAAATACAAAATGCCTTATTCAAATGAAACCTGAATTGGAAGCCCTGAACACGAAACAGGTAACAAGGCCGGGGTCCTGGGGAAGTGAGGATGAGAGTCCCAGGGCCTGTTCACTTGCCCTGACTCAGCCACATCTGTGGGGTCCATGGGAGAATCTGTTTCCTTGCCTCTTCCAGAGCTGGAGTTGGCCCCCTTTCTCCATCTTCAAAGCCAGAATGTTGCATCTCTCTGTGCCTTTCTTCTGTGGTCACATCTCCCTCAAATGCTTTTTTTGACCCCCTCTTCCACTTTTAAGGACCCTTAAGATGACATCAGTCTCATTCAGGTAACCCAAGCTAATCTCCCCACTTCAACATCCTTAATTCCATCACGCCTGCAAAGTCATCCAACATAATCACAGATTTCAGGGCTTAGGACAACTTTGAGGGCCATTACTCTGTCTCCCCAGGCAGCCATGGGCATCCTTACAGAGAGTGCCCCTGGTCTTCCTTTCTGAAATTCTGTTTCTTATGTCACGCCACCCTTGAACTTTTCAGTGGCTTTCCATGGCCCAAAGACAGTGACTCAACTCATTCATCTTCCATGTAAGGCTCCCCACAGTCTGACTCAAACTGACCTTCCTGACTTTAAATTCTATTATGCCCCCCACGGCAACCCTCTAGCCTAATGACTGTCCCTAAATCATACTTAGATTTTCCTGTCTTTGCACTCAGCTCTTCTCCCTGATTTATACCCTGTATTAGTTTTCTACTGCTGCTGTAACAAATTACCATAAACGCAGTGGTTTTAAAACACAGATTTATTAGCTTACAGTTCTGGAGGTCAAAAGTCCAACAGGAGCCTCTCAGGGCTAAAATTTAAGTGTCACAGGGCTGCTTTCCCTTCTGCGGGGTCCATGGGAGAATCTGGTTCCTTGCCTTTTCCCAGGGCTGGAGTTGCCCCCCACCCTTCCTCCAGCCTCAAAGCCAGCAACATTTCATCTCTCTGTGCCTTTCTTCTGAAGTCACATCTCCCTCAAATGCTTTTATTCAGCCTCCTCTTCCACTTTCGAGGACCCTTATGATGACATTGGGCCCACCCAGGTAATCCAGGGTAATCTCCCCACTTCACGATCCTTAATTTAATCACACTGCAAGGCCATCTAACATAATAACCAGTTCCAGGGCTTAGAACACATTTGGAAGCGATTATTCTGTCTACCACGCACTCTAATACCCATTCACCCAAGTCATGGGCATGAGTAGCAGACTTTACTGCAGGGCAGGGAAGATTTCGGGAAGGAGGTGTCCTTCATTGCACCACACAGCTACTTCAAACGGACCTTCAGACAGCAACCTTTCGACCATTCTACCACTGAGGGCGGTTTCCTGGCCATGTCACCCTGTGTAGCATCCGAGCCTCTTTTTACTTCTCTTCCCCATCCTCCAACTCCTTCCTCCTTGGCCTCTCTACTTGCCTCTTCATCTCATCCCCCACAATTTTGCACAAGGAATTCCTAATTCTTCTCAGTCTGTTATGCAAGTTAATTAAGCTTACTGCAGCTCCTGTGTCTAAACTCAGCTCCCAGGACAGAGCTCTGCTGAAAAGACCTTTCACGTAACAAGTACCATCCTCCTTAGAAAGTGCTTATGGCTGTAAACCCCAATGCTTTCCTTCATTGTAGTCAAATGGCCACACGCTGACTTGCCCACGAACATGGGGCCACTACCAAATGGGTGCCACTTTTCTGCATTTGCTCTTCTTTAGACAAACATACCTCAGGAAAATGTTTCATGGATATAGCTGGCTGGAGCAAGAGGATGGAAATTTCAGTTCATGCTTTCCCTTCTCATAATCTAAAAGAAGAGACTGATGCTCACGTGAGTGATGGGTCTAGATACAAATGTGGAATTTGAAAAGATGAGTAAAAAGTTCTATATCGCATCACTCCACAGTAGCCAAGTACTAACCCTCGCCATACAATTTAGAACTTTGAAGTTGGGGACCGTATTTTGTTCATGTCTCCAACACCCTAGCATGGTAAATGTACTAAACAGATTCTTAATTCATTTTGATTGATAAAATTAATAGATACAGTGTAGGTCAGGCATAGTGGCTCACACTTATAATCCCAGCACTTTGGGAGGCTGAGGGGGGAGAATCACTTGAGACCAGGAGTTCAAGACCAGCCTGGGCAACAAAGTAAGATCCCGTCTCCACAAAAAATCAAAAGATTAGCAGGGTGTGCTGGTGCACCCCTGTGGTCCCAGCTATGTGGAAGGCTGAGGCAGGAGGATCACTTGAGCCCGGGAGGTTGAGACTGCAGTGAGTCACTATGACACCATTGCACTCCAGCCTGAGTGACAGAGTGAGACTTCGTCTAAAAAAAATACAGCGTAAAAATCAATTATTTATAAATAGAGATATATATACATTTTCCTCTTTACAAGCATAGCTTTCTTTTTCTAACTCAGAAGAGAGACTGCTTTCTTCTTGCATTCTAGCATATTCAAAGGTGGACTGTGTTTCTTGCCGTCAGGTAAGGCTTGGTATTAACGGGGTGAGTAATATAATAGACAAAGCCCTCCATGGGGGATATTGGACTGGAACATTGGTGTAGTGGAAGAAGTTTTTTAAAGCTACAAATTAGTATTAACATCTGCACAAAACAAGCTTTCAAACTGTGAACCAACAGGATTTACAGCAGACTATCCATTCTGTTTCTGAGTTAGAGAGATGCTTATTCTCAGTAGTGAATCACACATAGACACCAGCTACAAAAAGCAGCAATCTGCAACCCTCAGAGAAACACAGAGGATACAACTGAAAGTTAATTCTCACTTTTGTAATTAAATATAACATTTTGCATTTTGTTTCATATGGTTGCCAAATAGAACCTTTTTCCCCACATACAGTTTTTAAGCAAAATTTGAAGCTTTTCCCTCTATAGTGAGGCCCAGCAGGAGAAGCTTTCTGGGGGAATGTGAGTTCTATGCCTCCTACAGTAAGACAGGTAGTGATTCCGAGGGCAGGAAAGCAGTAACTGTGTGAATGACAAAAGCTTTCATTTGTAAGCCAGCTTTGCTAACTCATTATTTGTGCTGACAGAGAAGGGTGAAACATGGGTAAATTTCCTAACTTTATAAATTAGTCTCATATTGCTATAGACTGAATGTTTATGTCCTCCAGATTCACATGCTGTACCTTAATCCCCAGTGCACTGACATTAGGAGATGGCACCTCTGGGAAGTGATGTTGGGCACATGATCTGCTTCTGCCAATCCTATTGTCCCAGGGCCTTAGGTTCCTGCAGCTCCCCTCTGCCTAGCCCCTTGGGAATTCTAACAGCAGGAAGACTTTCTGTCTCATCCACTCTCAGTCCTATTAGTGTCAGTGCAAGAACTCCAGCAGAGGGGTCTGGTGGTTTTAGTTCTGGTCTTAACCTCTGACTTTCATGCCATACACTCTAAGTCAGAATCTGAAATTTCCCCCAGCCCCAGAATTCATCGGTGACTTCAACATGCACCTCCTCTTCATAACACCTCAGCTCCAAGATGAAGCTGAGTCTCTGAACGAGAACATTCCAGCAGCAACATATATCTGAATTTATAAACCAGTCTGTGCACTGAAACATCCTGCTGCTTCTCTGGTAGAACCATGATGAATTCCGATGACAACTGAGTATGCGTGGGAGGTTCATCTGTGTTGTCATGCAAAGCTGTTCATTTTCATTCCTGTTTAGTGGTCCATGTTGTGAATATACTACAATTCATTTGTTCTTCAGGTGATAGTGTGTCCGGAATTGGTGGGTTCTTGGTCTCACTGACTTCAAGAATGAAGCTGCGGACCCTGGCGGTGAGTGTTACAGCTCTTAAGGTGGCACGTCTGGAATTGTTTGTTCCTTCTGATGTTCGGATGTGTTCAGAGTTTCTTCCTTCTGGTGGGCTCGTGGTCTGGCTGGCTTCAGGAGTGAAGCTGCAGACCTTCGCGGTGAGTGTTACAGCTCATAAAAGCAGTGTGGACCCAAACAGTGAGCAGTAGCGAGATTTATTGCAAAGAGTGAAAGAAAAAAGCTTCCACAGTTTGGAAGGGGCCCCGAGCGGGAAGCCACTGCTGGCTCGGGCAGCCTGCTTTTATTCTCTTATCTGGCCCCACCCACGTCCTGCTGATTGGTAGAGCCGAGTGGTCTGTTTTGACAGGGCACTGATTGGTGCGTTTACAATCCCTGAGCTAGACATAAAAGTCCTCCACGTCCCCATCAGATCAGTTAGATACAGAGTATGGACACAAAGGTTCTCCAAGGCCCTACCAGAGCAGCCAGATACAGAGTGTTGATTGGTGCATCCACAAACCTCGAGCTAGACACAGGGTGCTGATTGGTGTGTTTACAATCCCTGAGCTAGACATAAAGGTTCTCCACATCTCCACCAGACTCAGGAGCCCAGCTGGCTTCACCCAGTGGATCCTGCACCTGGGCTGCAGGTGGAGCTGCCTGCCAGTCCTGTGCAGTGCGCTCGCACTCCTCAGCCCTTGAGTGGTCGATGGGACTGGGTGCCGTGGAGCAGGGGGTGGCGCTCGTCGGGGAGGCTCGGGCCACACAGGAGCCCATGCAGGGGGTGGGAGGCTCAGGCATAGCGGGCTGCAGGTCCCGAGCCCTGCCCCGTGGGAAGGCAGCTAAGGCCCAGTGAGAAATCGAGCGCAGCGCCGGTGGGCTGGCACTGCTGGGGGACCCAGTACACCCTCCGCAGCCACTGGCCTGGGTGCTAAGCCCCTCACTGCCCAGGGCCGGCAGGGCTGGCCGGCTGCTCCGAGTGGGGGGGGCCCGCCAAGCCCACGCCCACCCGGAACTCCAGTTGGTCCGCAAGCGCCGCGCAGCCCTGGTTCCCGCTCGCGCCTCTCCCTCCACACCTCCCTGCCAGCTGAGGGAGCCGGCTCCTGCCTTGGCCAGCCCAGAAAGGGGCTCCCATAGTGCAGTGGTGGGCTGAAGGGCTCCTCAAATGCCGCCAAAGTGGGAGCCCAGGCAGAGGAGGCGCCGAGAGCAAGTGAGGGCTGTGAGGACTGCCAGCATGCTGTCACCTCTCAATAGTACGTGTGAGTTGTTTCAATCTGGAGCTATTAAAAATGCTGCTGCTCTGAGAATTTTTGCACCTGCAATTTGACTTACCATGTCAAATACCTGTGGCATATCTGGGAGTGGAGTTGCTGGCTCGTAAGGCATGGGTATATTAACCTTTTGTAGATGCATATGTCAGAGAGTTTTCTAAAGCGATTTTTTTCACTGATTTAAAAACTATTAGGAGCAATATATGGGAGCTTCTGTGCCCTCAACCAGCATTCAGAATTGTCAGGCTTACATTTTTGCTGATCTGAGTGTGAGGTTTTTCACTGTGGTTTTAATTTTTATTTCCTTGATGAATTAAACTCTTTCAAGTGCTCATTGACCATTGGGACTTCCTCTTATGTGCAGTGGCCATTCAAAGTTTTTTTTTGCCCATTTTAAAATTAATTTGAATGAATTCTTCAAGTATTTTACATATTAGTCCTTTGTTTTGTGTTGCAAATATTTTCTCCCATTTTGTGGCTTACTTTTTCACTCTTTAAGGTGGCTTATAATGAATACCATCTCTTAACTTTAATGTAGTCTAGTTCAGTGCTTCTCAAACTATCTTTGATAAACACTTGTTTTTTCTTTTTTTGTTTTAAAAATTTCAGTCACTGACTGACATATATGTAAATATTAAAATAAAATAATAAATTTTAAATAAAAATTAAATTTAAAATTTCTTTCCAACTTTGGTGTCCGGAATTGGTGGGTTCTTGGTCTCACTGACTTCAAGAATGACACCGCGGACTCTCGCGGTGAGTGTTACAGTTCTTAAAGGCCACGTGTCCAGAGTTTGTTCCTTCTGATGTTCGGAGGTGTTCGGAGTTTCTTCCTTCTGGTGGGTTCGTGGTCTCGCTGGCTCAGGAGTGAAGCTGCACAGCTTCGCGGTGAGTGTTACAGCTCTTAAGACGGCGCGTCTGGAGTTGTTCGTTCCTCCTGGTGGGTTTGTGGTCTTGTTGGCTTCAGGAGTGAAGGTGCATACCTTTGCGGTGAGTGTTACAGCTCATAAAGGCAACGTGGACCCAAAGAGTGAGCAGTAGCAAGAATTATTGCAAAGAGCGAAAGAACACAGCTCCCACAACGTGGAAGGCAACCCCAGCTGGTTGCTACTGCCGGCTGGGGCGGTCCACTTTTATTCCCTTATCTGGCCCCACCCACATCCTGCTGATTGGTCCATTTTACAGAGAGCTGATTGGTCTGTTTTACAGAGAGCTGATTGATCCATTTTGACAGGGTGCTGATTGGTGCATTTACAATCCCTGAGCTAGACACAAAAGTTCTCCACCTCTCCACCAGATTAGCTAGATACAGAGTGTGGATTGGTGTATTTACAAACCCTGAGCTAGACACAGAGTGCTGATTGGTGCATTTACAAACCTTGAGCTAGATAGAGTGCCACTGGTGCATTCACAATCCCTTAGCTAGACGTAAAGATTCTCCAAGTCCCCACCAGACTCAGGAGCCCAGCTGGCTTCACCCAGTGGATCCCACACTGGGGCCACAGGTGGAGCTGCCTGCCAGTCCCGTGCTGTGCGACGGCACTCCTCAGCCCTTGGGCAGTGGATGGGACCAGGCGCTGTGGAGCAGGGGGCTGCGCTCGCTGGGGAGGCTTCGGCCACGCAGGAGCCCACAGTGGGGGCGGGGGTGTTCAGGCATGGAAGGCTGCAGGTCCCGAGCCCTGCTCCCTGGGGAGGCAGCTAAGGCCCTGCAAGAAATTGAGCGCAGCAGCTGCTGGCCAAGGTGCTAAGCGCCTCACTGCCTGGGGCTGGCAGGCCGGCAGCTCCGATTGCTGGGCCCGCCAAGCCCACACCCACCTGGAACTCATGCTGGCCTGCAAGTGTGGCGCAGCAGCCCTGGTTCCCGGCCCTGCCTCTCCCTCCACACCTCCTGGCAGGCTGAGGGAGCTGGCTCCGGCCTTGGCCAGCCCAGAAAGGGGCTCTCACAGTGCAGCGGCAGGCTGAAGGGCTCCTCAAGCGTGGCCAGAATGGGCACCGAGGCTGAGCAGGCACCGAGACTGAGCGAGGGCTGCGAGGGCTGCCAGCACACTGTCACCTCTCATAATCACCACCCAGATCTAGGGAAAAGAACTTTGTCAGCCACTCTACAAATCCCTCCATGTGCTGTGACTTAAAAATAGTAACAACTTCCTCCTTCTCCCACTGTAGTTATCATCATCACTAAATCTCACACTGTCTTTGTTTTTGACTAGTGGGAACCTTTGCAAATTGGCTTTGAGTCTTTCTGACATGACCCTACAGTCTTTGACAGCTTTCTTGCCATCTGCAATCATGAGATGTTTCAGGCTCATTTTGGACATTGCCTGCCCCATACCTGAAATCATCCAGTTCTACAAAAACAAGAAGCCCTAGTTTTTTTTTTTTTTTAAGTAGGTAATAATATTTCAAGGTCACAATCTGGGCATTAGGGGTGTTCATGGGTACCTGGGTAGTTCATTGTGCCTGGAACTTTCAGTGTTTACATACACACACACACACACACACACACACACACACACACACATTGTTTCTTAAAAATAAAATACTTTAGTATTCATACTGATATTTTCCATTCAAATACCGAGACTACAGATTTCAAACCTCCTTTCTTCCCTGGTAAGATTTCTGATTCTCAAAGATGATAGAATTAGAAAATGCCATGCTTACTCATTTGCTTTATCCCACATTACATACACAGCGGGCTCAGAGTGACAGTACTAACACTATCACTACTCATTATGATTACTGAAAACAGTTAAACTTTTTTTATATCTGTTATCCCTATTCTTCTTTCTTTCTTTACATTATATGAAGTTGTTCTGTATCTACACTATCAGAGAATACAGCCATGACATACACTGCTCTCTCCCTCTTAGCTCTTCTTTAGTCTTAATTCTACACCTTCAGTGCTCACCACCTAGTCATATGTTGATACTTCTCAGATCATTTAGGCTGTCTCACACACATTGAGTTAATTCCTCAGTAAGAGCTCAGGGGAACAGTGTTCTCTGGGATTTTTGTATGTTCATAACAGCTTGTGCCTTTTATACTGAAATTTGTTTTGCTGAATATTAAATTCTTGGCTTACATTTCTTTCTTTTTTTACCTTAAATATGTTAACTCAATTTTCTTATGGCATGAAGTGTTGCTATTGAAAGGTCTGAAAATAATCAAATTTCCTTTCTTTTATAAGGCACTTCCTCTTTTTTGCTTGGATGTCGAAAGGATTTTTTTCCTTTACTTTAAAGTCCAGTAATTTTACTGGAGCATGCCATGCTGGTCACCTTGGATGGATATTGTCAGGTAAATGGTGTGCTTTTTCATTATGTACTTTTAAATCATTTCTTATTTCAATATTTTTTCTTGAATTATAGTTTTTGTTATTTGTTCTCTTCTCTTGCATTGGTTTTCTTCTTCAGTGTCTCTCATTATTTGTACAGATCTGTTTCTGCCTCTCATCGGTAGTATTTGTAAGTTGTGCGGCCATCACCATTATCTAATTCCAAAATGCTTTATCACCCCAAAAAGAAACCCTATACCCCCACCCTCTATACCTCATTCTCTCCTTCCTCCAGCCCCTGACCACACTAAGCTATTTTCTGTCTTCATGAATTTGCCTATTCTGGACATTTCATATAAATGAAATCATTCTATATGTGACCTTTTATGTCTGGCTTCTTTGACTTAGTATAACGTTTTCAAGGTTCACTCATGTTACCATATGAATCAGTACTTCATTATTTCCTACAGCTGATAATATTCCATTTTATCGCAGGACAATTTTTATGTGTCAATGTGACTAGATTATAGAGGATGGCCAGATATTTCTGGTATGTCTGTGAGGATATTTCCAGACGAGTTTAGCATTTGGGTCAGTGGACTCAGTAAAGGAGATGGCCCTCCCTAATGTGAATAGGCATCGTCTAATCCATTGAGGCCTGAATAAAACAAAAAGGTGGAGGAAGAAGGAATTTCCTCCTTTTTTCTGCTTTATTGCTTGAGCTGGGACATCACATCTCATCTTCTCCTGCTCTTGGACTAAAATAAACATTATTGGCTCTCCTAGTTTTCAGGCCTTTGGACTTGGACTGAATTGTATGCCCAGCTTTCCTGGGCTCCAGCTTGTAGCTGGCAGATCATGGGATCTCTCAGCCTCCTTAATTGCATGAGTCAATTATTCTTCATAATAAGTCTGCATATGCATATAAATTTTATGTCTATCGGTTCTATTTCTCTGGAAAACCCTGACTAATATATATGAGTAGAACCCATTTTGTTTATCCATTCCTCAGTTGACAGACATTTGGATTGTTTCCACCTTTTGGCTATTATGAATAGCACTACTGTGAACACTCATGTACAAGTTTTTGTGTGAACATGTGCTTTTTATTCTTGTGGGTAAGTTAAATTTTAATTTCAGATAAACAATGAATAATATTTCATTCATAATATTAATAACAAGATGTACTTATTAGTATAAGTATATCTAAACTACTGCATAGGACAACTATATTTTAAACTATTTGTTGCTTATCTAAGATTCAATTTTAACTGGAAATTCTTTATTTTATCTGGCAACCCTACCCAGGTGAGACTTGGATATAAAAGGGAGAAATATGAGGCATTCTATCAAATATTTAAGGAAGCAATAATAGTCACTTCACACAATCTTGTCCAGAAAATGCAAGAGGAAAGAACATTTCCAAATTCATTGTATAAAGTCAACATCATCCAGGCAAACACATTCCAAGCAAAGACATTTATGGACCAATATCCCTGATAAGGCTAGGTGTGGTGGCTCCCAGCTGTAATCCCAGGACTTTGGGAGGCCGAGGTGGGCTGATCACTTGAGTCCACCGGTTTGAGACTAGCCTGGCCAACATGGCAAAACCCTATCTCTACTAAAAATACAAAAATTAGCCAGGTGTAGTGGTATATGCCTGTACTCCCAGCTCCTTGGGAGGCTGAGGTGAGAGAATCTCTTGAACCCAGGAGGTGGAGGTTGCAGTGAGCTGAGATTGCGCCACTGCACTCTAGCGTGGGCAACAGAGTGAGACTCCGTCAAGAAAAAAAAAAAAAATCCCTGATAAGTATAGATGAAAAAATCCTCAACAAAAAATGTTAGCAAATTGAATCTAGAAATGTATTAATGGGATAACAGATGATAACAACAGCCTACATTCCTCAGGCTCAGCCCTGCTCCCAAAACCAGGGCAGCCCTAAAAGCATCCTCTGAAATTCAAGAGTCTCCAAGATGTACAATTTAAAAAAAGCCACAATTCTAGGGTCAAATTTTTCCCCTAGATTAAGCTTCAGAGGGTGACATACATTTTGCTCCCTTGTAGAATATTTTTCTGCAGAATTGGCCCACTTTAAGATACCCCATCATAAGCAGTGGTGTGAAAATCATAAATGTGCATATTTCAGTAGGAACATTATGAAGTATATTATCCATAACATTTCATATCTTTAGGAAACTCAAAATCAAGTAAAACTGTTCTTCTGTAGAACACTTCTGTTCCCTTTTACTTAATCTTATGGAAAATTCTGAATCCTGTAACTGATTGGGTTTCTCACTTTCCTTTGACCACCAGAAGTATTGGAATCAAAGCCGAAACAAAAAACAAACAGAAATACTGGAGCCAAAATTGTGGTCACCTCTAGCAAATATATAAAAAATATGTGGGTTTCATTTTGTTTGCTAATCTTCCCTCTGATTTTATTTTCCCCCTACCCTTAAGAGTGTCCTATTTTTTAGTAGGGAACCCTGTGAAATACTATACAAAAAGACTATCCCCAAGACACATAGTTATCAGATTCTCCAAGGTTCAAATGAAAGAAAAATGTTAAAGGCAGCTAGAGAGGAGGAGTAAGTTACCTATAAAGGGAACTCCATTAGGCTAACAGCAGATCTTTCAGCAGAAACCTTATAAGCCAGAAGAGATTGGGGAAAAATATTCAGCATTCTTTAAAAAAAGAATTTCCAGCTGGGCAAGGTGGCTCATGCCTGTAATCCCAGCACTTTGGGAGGTTGAGGTGAGCGGATCACAAGGTCAGGAGATTGAAACCATCCTGGCTAACATGGTAAAATGCCGTCTCTACTAAAAATACAAAAAAAAAAAAAAAAAATAGCCAGGCTTGGTGTTGGGTGCCTGTAGTCCCAGCTACTCTGGAGGCTGAGGCAGGAGAATGGTGTGAACAAGAGAGGTGGAGCTTGCAGTGAGCTGAGATCATGCCACTGCACTCCAGTCTGGGTGACAGAGTGAGACTCTGTCTCAAAAAAAAAAAAAGAAAAAAAATTTCCAGCAAAGATTTCATATCCAGCTAAACTAAGCTTCATAAATAAAAGAGAAATAAGATCATTTTCAGATAAGCAAATGCTAAAAGATTGTGTAACCACTAGACCTGCCTTACAAGAGGTCCTGAAGGGAATGCTAAATACCAGCCACTACAAAAACACATTTAAGTACATAGACCAGTGATACTATAAAGCAACCACACAAACATGTCTTCATAATAACCAGCTAACAACATGTGACAGGAACAAATCCACACATATCAATACCAACCTTGCATGTAAATGGACTATATATCCCCAAATAAAAGGCACAGAGAGGCAAGCTGGATAAAGCAAGACCCAATGTTATGCTGTCTTTAAGAGACCCATCTCACTTGCAATGAGATAGGCTTTAAGTAAAGGGATGGAGAAAGATTTACCAAGCAAATGAAAAACAGAAAAAAGTAGGAGTTGTTATTCTAATTTTAGACAGAGCATAATTTAAACCAACAAAGATAAAAAAAGACAAAGAAGAGCATTACATAATGGTAAAAGGCTCAATTCAACAAGAAGAACTAACTATCCTAAATATACATGCACCCAACACAGGAGCACCCAGATTCATAAAGCAAGTTCTTAGAGACCTACAAAGAAACTTGGATAACCACACAATAATAGTGAGAGACTCCAATACCCCACTGACAGATCATCAAGACAGAAAACTAACAAAGATATTCAGGATCTGAACTCAACACATGACCAAATGGATCTAATACATATCCACAGAACACTCTACCTAAAGACAGCAGAATAAACATTCTTCTTATCTCTACATGGCACATGCTCTAAAATTGACCACACAATTAGACATAAAACAATCCTCTGAAAATTAAAAAAACAAAACAAAACAAAAATCACACCAATCACACTCTCAGACCACCATGCAATAAAAATGGAAATCAGTACTAAGAAAATCACTCAAAACCATATTCCATGGAAATTAAACAACCTGCTCCTGAATGGCTTTTGGGTAAATAATGAAATTAAGACAGGAATCAAGAAATTCTTTGAAACTAATGAGTACAAAGATACAACATACCAGAATCTCTGGGACACAGCTAAGGCAGCGTTAAAAGGGAAGTTTGTAGCACAAATGCCCACATCAAAAAGTTAGAAAGATCTCAGATTAACAGCCTAACATCACTAGATGAACTAGAGAGGACTAGAGGAACTAGAATAACAAGAACAAACCAACCCCAAAGCTAGAAGAAGAAAAGAAATAACCAGAATCAAAGCTGAACTAAAGGAAATTGAGATGTGAAAAACCATTCAGAGCATTGACAAATCCAGGAGGTTTTTTTTTTGAAAAATTTAATAAAATATATAGACTATCAGCTAGACTAATAAAGAAAAAAAGGAGAGAAGATTCAAATAAAAACAATCAGAAGTGACGAAGGGGATATTACCACTGACCCAACAGAAATACAAAAAACCTTCAGAGACTACTATGAACACTTCTTTGCACACAAGCTAGAAAACCTAGAAGAAATGAATAAATTCCTGGACACATAAAACCTCCCAAGACTGAACCAGGAAGAAATTGAATCCCTGAAGATACTAATAATGGGTTCCAAAATGGAATCAGTAATAAAAAGCCTGCCAACCAAAGAAAGCACAGGACCAGACAGATTCACAGCCAAACACTACCAGATGTATAAAGAAGAGCTGGTACCAATCCTACTGAAACTATTTCAAAAAATTGAAAAAGAAGGACTCCTCCCTAACTAATTATATGAGGCCAGCATCATCCTGATACCAAAACCTGGCAGAGACACAATAAAACAAAATACTAGAAAACCAAATCCAGGCTGGGAGCGGGTGGCTCATGCCTGTAATCCTAGCACTTTGGGAGGCTGAGGCAAGTGGATCACCTGAGGTCAGGAGTTTGAGACCAGCCTGGCCAACATGGCGAACCCTGTCTCTACTAAAAATACAAAAATTAGCTGAGTGTGGTGGCGGGTGCCTATAATCCCAGCTACTCCAGAGACTGAGGCAGGAGAATTGCTTGAACCTAGGGGGCAGAGGTTGCGAAAACTGAATCCAGCAGCACACGAAAAAGCTAATCCACTACAACCAAGTAGGC
This sequence comes from Hylobates moloch, assembly GCF_009828535.3. Taxonomy (NCBI): domain Eukaryota; kingdom Metazoa; phylum Chordata; class Mammalia; order Primates; family Hylobatidae; genus Hylobates; species Hylobates moloch. The sequence continues at coordinate 141,629,876 of NW_026652280.1, forward strand.
TTTATCCCTGCAATGCAAGGTTGGTTCAACATATACAAATCAATAAATGTGAAGCATCACATAAACAGAACTAAAAACAAAAATTACATGATTATCTCAATACATGCAGAAAAGATTTTTGAGAAAATTCAACATCCCTTCATGTTAAAAACGCTCAACAAACTAGGCATTGAAGGAACATACCTCAAAATAATAACTACATATGACAAACCCATAGTCAACATAGTATTGAATGGGCAAAAGCTGGAAGCATTCCCCTTGAAAGCCAGAACAAGACAAGGATGCCCTCTCTCACCAGTCCTATTCAATATAGTACTGGAACTCCTGGCCAGAGAAATTGGGCAAGAAAAAGAAGTAAAAGCCATTTGAATAGGAAGAGAGTAAATCAAACTATTCCTGTTTGCAGATGATACGATTCTATACCTAGAAAACCCCATAGTCTCTGCCCCAAAGCTCCTTGATCTGATAAACAACTTCAGCAAAATTTCAGGATACAAAATCAGTGTACAAAAATCAGTAGCACTCCTATATACCAACATCCAAGCTGAGAGCCAAATAAAAAATGCAATCTCATTCATGATAGCCACAAAAAGAATAAAATACCTTGGAATACAGCTAACCAGGGAGGTGAAAGACCTCTACAATGAGAATTACAAGCTACTGCTCAAAGAAACAAGAGATACAAAACAAATGAAAAAACATTCCATGCTCCTGAATAAGAATAACATTGTTAAAATGGCAATACTGCCCAAAGCAACTTACAGATTCAATGCTATTCCCATCAAACTACCAATGACATTCTTCACATAATTAGAAAGAAACTATTCTAAACTCCGTGTGGAACCAAAAAAAGAGCCCGAATAGACAGGGCAGTCCTAAGCAAAAACAACAGAGCTGGAGGCATCACATTACCTGACTTAAAACTATACTACAAGGCTAGTAACCAAAACAGTGTGGTACTGGTACAAAAACATGCATAGGCCAATTGAACATGAGAGCACAGAAATAACGCTGCACACCTCCAACCATCTAATCTTCAGCAAAGCTAATAAAAACAAACAATAAGGAAAGGACTTCCTATTCAATAAATGGTTCTGGGATAACTGACTAGCCATATGCAGAAGATTGAAACTGGACCCCTTCCTTACACAATATACAAAAATTAACTCAAGATGGATTAAAGACTTAAATATAAAACCCCGAACAGTAAAAACCCTGGAAAGCAACCCAGGCGATATAATTCTGGTCATAGGAACAGGCAAAGATTTCATGACGAAGATGCCAAAAGCAAATGCAACCAAAGCAAAAATTGACAAATGGAATCTGATTAAACATAAGAGCTTTTTCACAGTAAAAGAAACTATCAGCAAAGTAAACAGACAACCTACAGAATGGGAGAAAATGTTTACAAACTATCTATCTGACAAAGGTCTAATATCCAGCATCTATAAGGAACTTAAATTTACAAGAAAAACCAGACCCCATTAAAAGTGGGCAAAGGACACGAACAAACACTTTTCAAAAGAAAACATACAGGCAGCCAGCAAGCATATGAAAAAAATGCTCACCATCACTAATCATTAGGAAATGCAAATCAAAACCACCAGGAGATGCCATCTCACACCAATCAGAATGGCTACTATTAAAAAGTCAAAAAATAATGGATGCTGGCAAGGCTGTGGAGAAAAGGGGAAGCTTATATACTGCTAGTGGGAATGTAAATTTGTTCAGCCATTGTGAAAAACGGTTTGGTGATTTCTGACAGAACTTAAAACAGAGTTACCGTTTGACCCAGCAATCCCATTGTGGAATATATACACAAAGGAATATAAATAATTCTACCATAAAGACACTTGCAAGCCTGTGTTCATTGCAGCACTATTCACAATAGCAAAGACATGGAATCAATCTAAATGCCCATCAACAGTAGACTGGATAAAGAAAATGTGGTCCAAATACACCATGGAATACTTCATCACCATAAAAAAGAATGAGATCATGTTCTTTGCAGCAACATGGATGAAGCTGGAGGCTATTATCCTAAGCAAACTAACACAGGAACAGAAAACCAAATACCACATGTTCTTACTTGTAAGAAGGAGCTAAACATCAGTATATATGTACACAAAGAAGGGAACAATAGACACTGGGGCTTACTTAAGGATGGAGAGTGGAAGGAGGATGAGGATTGGAAAATTACCTATTGGGTACCATCCTTATTACCTGGTTGACGAAATAGTCTATATACCAAACCCCTGCGACACGCAATTTACCTGTATAACAAATCTGCATGTGTACTCCTGAACCAAAACAGAAGTTTAAAAAAAAGTGTCCTATTTAAAAATTTTTTTCATATCATAAATATTTTTGTAAGATGTCCCAAATCCTTTGTAGAATAGGTGGGATTTGAAAAATGTTTGAATACATGATTATGCTTCTTTGGGTAGACTAGCCAGATCGTATACTAATGACAAAAACCCCCAGGATACTTGAGAGCTCAGAGGCAGAAAACTATATGCTAATTTAAGATATTATTTTGAGAGGGAAAATGGAGGTGTGTTACTGAATTCCACAGTTAGAATGTCAGGCCTCTGGCACAGAATTAAATCTTGGAGCACCCTGCTGTATTTCATAGTGAATATTCTTACTTTTTGTTTGTAACAACTTAAAACTCTGGTCTTTCTGGAATTTAGGGAAATTTTGGCAAGGTTTGAGGTGAGTGGGGAATTTCAATAAATGCAGTTTTTACTGGCACTTTCAGAAATCTCTGTTAACTTTCCTTAAAGCGAAGAGTGATGTAATTATTATTAAGAGGTAGCTATGAGTTTTAGATATTGTTTTCATTCTTAAAGAGAAAAAATAAATAATTCCAGGGATTTGGCAAGGCTGCAAATGTACATTCCATTTATCCCTGAGTCAGTCTGCCCTAAAAAATAAACAAAGATAGTTAATTTTATGTATCAACTCAGAAGGTGTTTTTGGATGAGATTAACATTTAAATCAGTGAACTTTGAATAAGCAGAGCATTCTCCATAATGTGGGTGGGCCTCATCCAGTCAGATGAGGGCCTGAGTAGAATTAAAAGACCAGCCACCTCAACCAACAGGAAATTTTCTAGCCTCCCGGAACTGCAACGTTTGCTCTTCCGGGTCTCCACCCTGCTGGCCCACAGTGTAGATTTTAGACTTGCCAGCCTCCATAATTGCAAGAGCCAATTCTTTATAATAAATCTCCTATATAAATCCACATTCTATTTGTTCTGTTTCTCTGGAGAGTCCTGACTAATCCAAACCCATAAACAAAAACAAAGCAGTATGATCCACTTTAGATATATTAGACTATCAATTCTACTTTATGTCAACAAAACTGTAAGATACAGGAAATATGGATCTGCTTTTCATTTTGATAGAGAAGAAAAATAACAAATTTGCCCCAAATACTTGTAAGTCTCAAAGGAGGGAAAATTCAACATCCTTCAGAATCATCTTACAGAAATATTACTTGAAATACCGCTGTGAGGATAACATGCAAGTTTTGTTGAAATAGCTTATTTCAATTGAGGCCAGTACAAAGGATCTATATAGCACCAGGGACTCGGGCTCAGTGCCTTACCACCCTTGGCATGTGGCATTCAGGCTCACAGCCACACCCTGGTAAGTGACAGCAGTTCCACTTCTACTATAGTGTATTAGGCAATTTTTGCATCGCTGTAAAGAACTACCTGAGACTGGGCAATTTATAAAGAAAAGAAGTTTAATTGGTTCACAGTTATGCCGATTGTACAGGAAGCGTGGCTGAGGAGGCCTCAGGAAACTTACAATCATGGCAGAAGGTGAAGGGGAAGCAAGTACATCCTACCTGGCTGGAGAAGGGGGAAGAGAGACAGAAGGGAAAGGTGAAGGTGCTACACACTTTTAAACAACCAGATCTCATGAGAACTCACTCACTATCACAAGAACAGTAAGGGGGAAGTCCATCCCCATGATCCAATCACCTGCCACCAGGCCCCTCCTCCAACACTGGGGATTACAATTCAATGAGATTTGGGCAGGACACAAATCCAAACCATATCATATGGCCTCCACATGCCAAAGAAGGAGTAGGGTGAAGGGCAAAAACTTCCCAAACCTAAGCCCTTTAAAGAGCTTTCCAGAAGCCCTGATCAGCAGCACTGCTTGTAACCCTAGACTAAGGCTAAAACCCTGTACCATAGTCAGCCTTAGCTACAAGGGAAATGTAGTTGAGTACATTGTTACCTTGAACAAAATGGAGAATCTCTTAGTAATGAATAGTAGATACTACTAGGTATCTACAGAGCCTACTAGGTAGGCTGCTAGCAGTGTCTGCCACTCATAAGCTGGAGAACGATGAGATAGTTTCTCGTACTTGATTTGTCTAGTGTCTTTGTGCCCTCTGAGGTTGGGAGAAGGGAATTAGCAAAAAAGAAAAGCTCCACTTTTGCCAATTCTCTGGTTACCTACCTTTGTACACATCAGTCCTGAGAGGACTCTTTTGGGGCGTGAAACTTCACTCTAAACCAGAGGTGTCCGGTTTCTTGGCTTCCCTGTTCCACATTTGTAGAACACACAAAATAACACTGACAATAGCTGATTAGCTTTTAAAAAGTCACAAAAAAATTCTCATAATGTTTTAAGAAAGTTTATGAATTTGTGTTGGGCCACATTCAGAGCTGTCCTGGGCCTCCTGTGGCTCACGGGCAATGAGTTGGACAAGCTTGCTCTAAGCCATCGTTGCATGAGTTCTCCACCTTTTGCTTCAGGAGTGCCCAGCAGGAGATGGTTAGGAGTGAAATGCTGTAGGGTGGAGTGAGGTTCATCTCCTCAAATATAGGGTTAATCTGGGGGCCATGGGTATATTCTGGGTGACCCTTGAACTCTCCACATTTTGTTCTATCTTCATTTTAATAGTAATGTAAAAGGAAATTATTTTATGTACTGTATATAAATAAAACTTCTCTTTTCCCATAATAGCTGCTTGATGCATACCTTAATCGATTTAGGGGTTACTTAAAGTATTTCTCGCTTGGATTTTGCAGGCACACCCCTGGGGGTTGTAGGGGATGTAAAAGCGTCTGCACAGTACTGAAGTTGAGTAACCGATTCCAGTGTCTTTGAGCAAGGACCTTTGGAAAGGGTCTGATCTGCATTGCTGTTGCCTTTTGGCAGCACATACTGTGAGCAGTGTCCTAGGAGGTGATGCCGAAACGCCCAGCCCTGACGCTAAAGAGGAATCGATTTCTCAAAGTGCAGAGTCAACAGGTGCCTTAAGAGAACTGCCGACAGGAACAGGCCCTGGGACCAGGGATTTGGGAAGCTGCTACCATTAACAGAGCGCTGCTGGGAGCGTCATCTGCTCCCAGTGTCCGCTGTTGCAAAAGGGAACAGCCAGGGGACGCAATTCTGCGATTCTAAGCTAAACACCCCAAGCGCAGTAGTTGCAGCCAGGCTGGGTGGCAGGGAACCCACAGGGTGGTTAATGAGGGTGTGGACTGTGCTCTTAATTTATTCCTGAATTCTCAATACCTAGGCCACTGCCTTGGAACACGACAGCATCTTAATTTTTTTTTTTTTTAAGAAAGCAAAAAGAATGAACAAATGAATGGAAACTAGACAAAAATGCTTACTATTTGAATTTTCGTACCATCTACCAGCCCATACCCCAGGTTTTTGCATGTTTAACTTCTTTTCTTCCTGCTATGGTGAATTTGATTTCTGCCTTTCCTTTCTCCGCTCTCTCCACCCACTGAGTGGATTTCTGTTGTGGATGAACTTTTTCTTTGGACTTTTGTGGTGGAAAATAGGAAGAGAGGGATGGAATTGAGAGATTAGCTAGTAGGTGAGAAGGGGAGGGAGCTTGATTTATTGGTACTTCACTGGTACTTGTCTTAAGTGCAATTCCCTCCACTCTTCATGGTCTGTCCCCACCTCCCCATCAGAATCCTCTGGGAGCTCAGTGCTGATTCCTTGGCCAAGCCTAGATCTCTTTGGGAGTTGCCTCACCTCTTGTCATATATGTGCATAGTAATAAACGATGAGTGCTGGAGTATGGAGTAGCACATAGAAATAATGTGCTACAGGATAGAGGCCTTTTGAGGGTTACATTGAGGAGACAGCCACTGGAGCCATGGTGGGGTGGAGGTAGTGGGAAGTGGCTCAAAGAGGTGTTAATGTATGTTAGGGTCCATTTAAGGTTCTTAGAGAAATTCCCAAAACAGTAGAATTCCCCATGGCTGTGCTTCTTGAACACGCGACTGTTAGGATATTAAGCCGTATTAACCTCTGGGATTACAAGCCTTACACTTCTTACATTTTTTCTTTACATTTCTTGCACAGTAAGAAATGAAGGAACAAAAGGAATAAATGATTGATAATGTCGTCTCTTACATTCTAGTGAGTCACCCTCGACATAAGGAGAAAAGTGGAGACTGTTAGATTTATTTCCTGAGAGACAGAATAATTTTCTACTAGGTCACTGAACCCCGAGGAAGCCTAGAGCCCAAGAAACTTTGGGAGAGATTCAAGCCAGTGGCTACAATCTTGAATTACAACCCAGCCCTTCTTTCCAACAAAGGGTATGCATGGGGAAAGAGATATATCAAACTTTTTAGCCAAACTTTTAAAGAAAAGCTGGAACAATAGAATGGCTAAAGTGAAAAAATACAAAAGGACACTTAAAAATATATTTTTTAAAATTATGTCTTGAAACTTCCCTGCCAGGAACTTATTAATATCTCTTTCAACCTCCCTTCTCCTTCGTATTAGGGTTCTCCAGAAAAACAGAACCAATGAGCTGAAAAGAGCGAGGCATTTATTTTAAGGAATTGCCTCACACAATCATGGGAGTTGGCCAGATTTCATCCTGTAGGCCAGCAGGATGAAGACCCAGGGAAGAGTTGATGTTGCAATCTTGAGTCTGAAGGCAATCTGGAAGCAGAATTCCTTCTTCCTCGAGGGACTTCTGTCATTTCTCTTCAAAGCCTTCAAGTGATTGGATGAGGCTCACCACATTATGGAGTAAGCTGCTTTACTCAGTCTACTGGTTTAAATGTTAACCACATCTAAAAAAAATACTTTCATAACAACATCTAGATTGGTATTTGACCAGAAAATTAGCCACCATATCCTATCCAAGCTGACAAAATTAATCGTCACACCCCATCCCTCCCAAAGCTTAATATAGTAACAATCGAAACAATAAAAAACCGCTGTCTCAATGAGGAATTAACCCCACAAAAACAGAGAGCCGTGTAGTTATTTAATGGTGGCAAGAGAAGAGGGGATAATTGAGTATGAATTGGGGGAAGTAGTTGTGATCAAATCCTGACTCTTGTTAGGAAAAGGGTATGACATGAAGAAGAGGAGCATGTTCTTGGCTCTTAAAATGAAGAGTTGGGAAATGCTGGTATAGAAGGAGAGCTGAATACTACCTTTGAACAGTCAAGGGGTAGACTAAAGTCAGCATTATTCAGGGTTGTGATCATCTAGCATCCTTTCACTCACTGTTTGTAGAATTTCCATACTGATTTCCTCTTCCTCAAATTATTCTTCCTTGCAGCTAGGGTACAGGCATGTGACCCTGATTCAGCCCTCTCTGCTATGAAAGGAAAATAAATCTTGGGACCCCAAAATCACTAAGCCACAGGGAAGAGTCAAGCTGGAACTGCTTAGGGCAAACCTGCCTCCCATTCTATCCCTAAAATGATAGCTACTAAGATAAAAAAGCTACAGACCTCCCTCCCGATTTGTCCACAAGGAACTTCCTTGTTGACAAAAGACAGACAGAACTCAAAGTCATCCCTTCTGCTCACTGAGATAAATACATATCTGATTGCTTCCTTTGAAGAGGGTAATCAGAAACTCAAAAGAATGCAACCATTTGTCTCTTATCTACCTATGACCTGGAAGCCCCCTCCCCACTTTGAGTTTTCCCACCTTTCTGGTCTGAATCAATGTACATCTTACATATATTGATTGATGTCTCATGTCTCCCTAAAATGTATAAAACCAAGCTGTGCCCCGACCTTGGGCACATGTTGTCAGCATCTCCCGAGGCTGTGTCATGGGCACATTCTGAACCTTGGTAAATAAACTTCCTAAAATTAACTGACACCTATCTCAGGTATTTGGGGTTCACACTGTGCACACCTCTTATTTAGAAGTGAGTAAAATGAAATGTAGGTACAGTGAAGAAAGGATCTATTGGTGAAGGTGGGGTTGGAAACATCCCATGTTTAAAGAGCAGTCATGGCAGAGCTCTTGGCATCTAGTCCTATCCCTATTAGTATGAGCTATGGTGTCTTCTCCAGAGTAGCCCCTATCGTGTGGTTTGAGCTTTGCTTCTGACTCTACAGGATAGCCTCCACTACTGACCCTCTGCACTACCTACTATCCTTCAATATCCTTTGTCAAATAACGTGCATTGGATTTAAGGCTATAATTAGCTCACCTTTTATTACTAACCCTTTGTACAGTGTTACCTAAGAATTACCAGTTTGATCTGTAGGGCCTAATTTGAGGGAGACAAGAAGACTCTGAGTCAGCAAACCTCTCTTCTATCACAAAGTCTGGTTTCTATTGGCGCAGACTGAGTCATGGTTCCTGATAACTTACAAACACCATAGTGAGGTATTTTATGGCTCTTAGTTGAAGAAACTGTTTCTTTCTTCATTTTTACCACTTCCCATGTAGATTTGTACAGACGTGGCTTTTATCACAAAATGTGGTTTAAATAGAAGTGTAGTGTGTGAAATAGGGTTCATCCTTATACTGTAACTGCTCGTTAAATATTTGAGAGAGGATATTTCTTCTTATTTCTCTTTTGTATATTGCGTCTTCAAAGTCACTAATCTCCAGATAGGAGCTCATCTGAACACCCACTTTATTTAGATTTCATACGGAAATAGCTTTGACCCCTTAACTATTCTATAAATAATAAAACAACCCAGCAACTTCTATAAGGGAACCTTTCTTTTTAGCCAATGATCTGATTCAGCTGGCAGTAGGCCGGCCCCATAATTATTACTAATTGCTAGAAACTTAACAAAGAGAGCTTCAGCTTTTGATTTTGGTGGAAAAAATACAGGATATTTAAGGGAAAAAATGTAACATCGAATAGTTAACTTTCAGTGAACTATGCATGACGCTGTGAATTAAGGCGAACACCTGGCCTTTTGGTCCTCGAACTGTTAGATTACAATTAGTGCTTTTTTTCTTAGTCTTTAACTTGGGTTAAGAACTGCAAGTTCAAAGAGATGTTTGTTTTGAGGAGGGAGTTTCCAATGGGTGCAAAGTGTAATCCATTCTGAGCATATGCTGGTTTAGAAAGTGCCTTGGTGGTGGCAATGTTTTCAGCTGTGGCAGCAGAATTTCCTTATCTTTGTTGCTCACTAGATTTGCTTTAGAATGATACTTTTAAAATTCATTAGACCAGTAATAATGCAGTGGCATTTAACCTGATACTCAGATGGCACAAAGCACTCTCACCACCGTGCTTCATTCGCACAGTTACACATTAATAAAAGGCCTTTTCATTCCACTCTCTGCCTGTTCGGCTGAAAGCCACTATTAATGCTTTTTTTTCTTAATCACATGTTTTCTGATGACACATTTCTTAGCTCTAATAACTCATGTTTCTGGCCAAAGCATTTAATAGTTTAATGGTTTTTCAAATTCGTTTCCATAGACTGGTCAAGTTGGATTGGGAAGCAAGCCCAAAATATATTTAAGAAGAAGCAAACTGCCCGCATGCTTAGTTGTGACTGTGAGTTCTCAGCACAGTCCTAACACATACTCACTAAATATTTAGTGAGTGCATGAATGGAAAAATGAATGCAACTGCTAGCATGACATGAGATCCAAATGTGCAGCAGGATGGGACAATCCAGAGCTAAACGCATTAAAATTTACTTTCACTAGCTTCTATTTCATCTTTTAAAAAGGCACGAATGGAGGGAGGGGAGACTTTCCTGAAAACTTGAACACTTCAACTAAAACTCAAAATGCAGCAGCTGGTGAATGTTATCTGGCCACATTTTTCTTGGTCTAAGCTTACTAGCTTTTATGAGTTCTACTGGAATCGAATTTATGTGTTTTTGGAAAATTTTGAAGTGGAAATCTTTGTAGCTGTAAACCTACAATGGAGATTTTATCTGTTCTTTCAGGGGCTGAGTGAGGGGAGACATTCAATATGATCTTCATTCCGGACGTTCTGAAACATAGCCAGGCTGTCTAAACTAATTATGGGAGTTTGAATAAGGTTAAGTAACTCGGCTGTGTACTTTTTCCCCACTCATGCATTGTTGGAATGGAAGGAGGAATAATTGAAATATTTTAAGGACATATTCCCCCATCATTTCCTTTCCCCTCGTAGCCAGCTACTCCTTTTCTAATCATTGCCTTGAAGAAGGGATATAATAAGAGAAAGCAGAGAAAAAGGCACCTTTTTCCTGGTGTTTGGGTTTTTAAAGGGCTCAGAAAAATAGGTGAGGGAAAACAGCTGAATAAGAACACGGGCTTCCCTGGTTGGAAGAGAACGTAGTGTTGAGGGGAAATGGAAGGTACGTGAGAAATCATTGTTGTTGGGTCTGAAAGAAAAGAGGCCCTGCTCCAGTTCTCTGGGCTCAGCCTGGACTGGAAGCAGTGGAGGGAAGCGAAAGGGCAAAATCTAGCCTATGTTTGTGAGGTTCTAAAGGAGTAGAAATCAGTGTCTTGTTTCCCAGATGGAGCCTCAGAGAGTGGGGAAAACGCAGAGAACAAATGACCCTGGAGTATCTCATGGAAGCATCACTGTGACAGGAGCAGAAGACTCCCCAGGGCCAGAGATCGGCCTAGAAGTAGATTAGAGACCCATCCAACCCAAAGATGGGAGAAAGGGAGAACACGCAGGTGAGTGGGTCATGTGGGATAACGGATGTCTCAGCAGATGGCAAATGCGAACAGAAGACTTTGAGGATCAGATAGACTTCCCCGCATACCTCCAAGTCCAACCCTTGGAGCTTTAGAAGCCTCTTGCAATTTAGATACAATTACAGGTAAAAGTTCAGGAGAATCCTGGAATTGACTGAGGTTTTTTTCCTGCCACCCTAGGAGAAAGTGGGATTGAAAAAGGGATTATGTCTAATTGTAGAAAAATAAAGCTCTGTTTCTTATATACTTGTGTTTGTAGATCAAGATTTAGATGCATTACATTAAAGAAAATAATAACAATGGTTAACCTTCCCGAGCACTCAGCATGTAGTGGACCCAGCATCTTAAGTGCTCTATGTGTATTAACTCATTTAGAAAAGAGCTTCTCTGTTCATAAACTTTGATTTGACCTTCGTAGTATCCTTATACAAAAATACTTAAAAATACTATAAAGTATTTATAATTTCTGTTTTATTATTCAAAGCCTGATCATTTAAAAATTTTTATTATGTAAAATTGTAACCATATACAAAAGTAAGGAGTAAGGAGGATAGTAGAAAGAATCCCCATGTATCCATCTCCCAGCCTTAATAATGATCAACTATGGACAATCATGTTTCATATTTTAAACCAAATCCTGAATATTATATCATTGTATCTATAAATATTCAATATATGTCTCTAAGAAATATGGCTTAATTTTGTCAAATATCCAGTGTTCAAATCTTCCCAAAGTTCTCATGAATTTATTTCCCCAGCTTTATTGGGGTATAATTTACAAACACTGTATATATTTAAGGTGTATAATGTGATGATTTGATATATGTATGTATCATGAAGTGATTACTACAGTTGATTTAGTTAATTTTGGGGGCAATAGTAAGAACACTGCAGATCTATTTTCTTAGCAAATTTCTAGTATAAAATACACTAGTATTAACTATATTCACCATGCTGTACATTATATTCTCAGAACTTATTCATCTTATAACTGCAAGTTTTTACCCTTTAACCAATATCTCCCTATTTTCCCCAACTTCCAGTCCCTGGCAACCACCATTCAACTCTCTGCTTCTGTGGGCTTGACTATAGGTTCCATATATAAGCAAGATCATACAATATTAGTCTTTTTGTGTCCAATGCATTTTACTTAGTATAATGTCCTCCAGGTTTATCCGTGTTGTCACAGATGGCAGAATTTTCTTTTCCTTCTGGCTGAATAATATTCCACTGATCATGTGTACTGTATTTTCTTTATTGATTCATCTGTAGATGGACACTTAGGATTTTCCATATTTTGGCTATTGTGAATTATGCTGCAATGAACTTGTGGGTGCAGATGTCTTTTCGAGATACTGATTTCATATCCTTTGGATATACACCTGGTAGTGGAATTGCTGGATCATATGGTAGTTCTATTTTTAATTTTTTGTGGAACTTCCATACTGTTTTCCATAACAACCATAGCCTTACATTCCCATCAATGACGTAAATGGGTTTTATTTTCTGTACACCATTGTCAACACGTGTTATCTTTTGTCTTTTTTTATAATAACCATCCTAACAGATGTGAGGTGATATGTCATTGTGGTTATGATTTGCATTTCGCTGATGATTAGTCATGTTGAGCACCTTTTCATACACATGCTGTCATTAGCATGTCCTCTTTAGAAAAATGTCTATTACGATCTTTTGCCCTTTTTTTTTTGAGATGGAGTCTCTCTCTGTCACCCAGGCCGGAGTGCAGTGGCGCTATCTCGGCTCACTGCAAGCTCCTCTGCCTCCCGGGTTCGCGCCATTCTCCTGCCTCAGCCTCCTGAGTAGCTGGGACTACGGGCGCCCACCACCAAGCCCGGCTAATTTTTTGCATTTTTTAGTAGAGATGGGGTTTCACCGTGTTAGCCAGGATGGTCTTGATCTCCTGACCTCGTGATCTGCCCGCCTGGGCCTCCCAAAGTCCTGGGATTACAGGTGTGAGCTACCGCGCCTGGGCATCTTTTGCCCATTTTTTAATTGGTCTATTTGATTTTTTGCTATTGAGTTGTATACATTCCTTATGTTTTCAATATTTACCACTTGTCAGATATAGAGGTTACAAATATTTTATCCCATTCTGTAGGTTGCTTTTTCATTTTGTTTATTGTTTCTTTTGCTGTGCAGAAGCTTTTTAGTTTAATGTAGTTACTTTTGTTTATTTTTGTTTTTGTTGCCTGTACTTTTGGTATCATATCCAAAAAATCATTGCTCAGACTAATATCAAGTAGTTTTTCCCTATGTTTTTTTTCTAGGAGTTTTATAGTTTCAGGCCTTACATTTCTAAATCTTTAATCCATTTTGAGTTGTCTCATGGATTTTTTAACACTTATTTTTTCAAGTCGAGATCCAGACTTGGTCCACATATTCCATCTGATTGATACGTCTCTTGTGTCCCTTTTATTCTGTAGGTTTCCTTTCCTCTTTTAATTTTTTCTTGCATTTTATTTATTGAAAAATCTAGATCATCTGTCCTGCAAAATTTTCTACATTCTGAGTTTAGATCATCTGTCCTGCAAAATTTTCTACATTCTGAGTTTAGATCATCTGTCCTGCAAAATTTTCTACATTCTGAGTTTTGTTGATCTTCGTATATCATTTAGCATCCTCCTCTGGCCACTGTTGATTCCTGAGTTACTGCTAATCTTTAGTCTCATTTTTTTGTGTCTGTTTTCTTCATCCTTTCAGCTGTACATATGCCTGCAATATAATGGAGCCCTGCCTAAAAACAAGACCAGTTGTACAACACAGGTTTGGTGGTAGGAGGAAGTCTGCTTTATTTTTAATGATTCTAGAGCTTTCACCTGTGAAATCTAAATCTCACAGGTTCTGTTGAACAAGCATTCTCCCTTTCCATCCCACACTGTAGTCTAACCAGACGTTTATTCACAGGGACTCACCACTTGTCTCAAAAACCTTTATTTAAACAAAATAAACATTAACATACATAAAGCATTAATCTGTCTTGGCTTTTGTGTCCTACCCCTGTGTTTCTAATTTCTTTTTGTTTACCAGACAATGCCTGGTGCCCTGGGATCCATGATATGCTGATCCGTTCTTCATTCACTGTGGGATTGAGGTCATCCCTCAGGGAGTAGACTTTCATCTGATTAGGTGTATTGAATGGCTGGCTTAGTTCCATTCAGGCCTCCATAGAGAAGACAGACCAGTGGACCCTCCCCTGGGAGAAACAAGGTGGGCCTAATTCTAGACAGCATTTGATATACTCACAGCTGTGAACTCTTGAAAACAAACAGGTGGAGGAGGGAGAGTGCCATGTTGTATTCAGAGCTGGTAGTTACAGTTTACTAATCAGATCAGCCATCCACAAGCTGGCATTATTGTAGCTCATGTGTGTGAACAGTGAAAGGCAATATTACCATTTTAGCTTTGGCCTTTCGGGTGACAGCAGCACTGGCTTATGTCCATTTGTTTGGCCTGAAAACTCTGTCATCTCTAATGCTCTCTAAGACCTCTCCAAACTCTATTGTGTAAGACATAGATATGCTAGTTAGCTAAATACATCCTTAAACTGACTTTGCTATAAATAATTCCCAGTTGCATATAGCTTCAAATCTATTCTATCTTTTTGAAGAGTACAGTTATTTTTATTGCCTCTGAGTTCCGTTATAATAAATGAATTTGCAAGCAAAAAAAAAAACTTGGAGAATGAAAACCCAGAACCATATTACTGGAGAAAGCATATTTTGCATTTGGATGTCAACTTTTGAAGGGAAATAATGATGTACTCAGAAGTAGAAACTGGTGAACACAGCTGGAACCATTATCTAGACAGGAGCATCAGAAGGCTGTCACTCAGGAAAAAATCCTGTGAAAAGAGGAGATTTGCTACACAACTGAAAAAAGAAGCATATCCCCATGCCTTTAAAGGTTTGAGGGAATGGAAAGTAGGCTACTGGGAGGAGAGGCATAATAATAATTGACTTCATAGCCTTGGCAGTTTACAAAATGCTCTATCTTATATTTTCTCATTTTAACTTCATGACAACCTGGGGAGTGTGCTGTCGTGCCCCTTTTTAAGAGAAATTAATGAGGTAAAGGGCGATTAAATGACTTGCTCCAAATCACATATCCAATAAGTAATAGGATTTAAAACTAGGTCTTTGGGTGCCATCTGTACATCCCTCCCTACCGCAAGTCTTTTGCTTAATGGCTACATGGTATCAGCCTCCCCGAGTCCCTTCCCGCTGAGCTCTGAATTTCCTTTCCTGGTTACTGTAAGGACTGAAAGTGGCCCTTTCTCCTTACTTGTCTGTGATGTTCTGTTTGATCACTGTCTGCTAACTACGAGGTATCCTTAGGCAAGTTGCTTTTCCTCTCTGGGTTTCATTTTCTTAATTCTGAAGATTTCTTCTACTTCTTAAATGCTCAAATTCTTTATTAGAACTTAACTTTTAAAGCATAATAAAAGTAATAGCTATCATTTCTTAAGCACTATTTGGAATTAAGTACTACACTGAATCTTTTACATGGATTGCTGCTAACTCAATACTGCCCTGCAATATTAACTTTATTTTATGATAAGTCTTCTGAGCCACAGAGAAGCCAAGCAGCTCTCCCAAAGGGTAGGCCCCCATCATCTCTCCCTTGAACCCGCAGCAAAAGCCTCCTGATTGGTCTCCTTGCTCCCTCACTGGCATCGCTACTTCCATTATCCACACTACATTCAGAGTGATTGTGTTAAAAATGTATAGCAGATCAAGTCCCTGCCCTGATGGCTTCCCCTCTCACTTAGCCAACTAAAGCTCCAACTCCCCACCACTTTTCTCCTTCATACTCTGTGATAGTTAGAATAATAGCCTCGCCAAAATGTCCACATTCTAATCTCTGGAACCTGTTACTTTACATGGCAAACGGGGCAGATTTGTTTAAATTAAGGAACTTGAGGTGGGGAGATTATCCTGGATTATCTGGATGGGCCCAGTGTAGCCACAGGGGTCCTTCTAAGGAAAAGAAGAGGGCAGAGAGGGGGCAGTCACAGAAATGTGAAGCTGCAACACTGCTGGTTTTGATGATGGAAGAATGGGCCAAAGCCAAGGAATGCAGGTAGCTGGTAGATGCTAGGAAAGGCAAGAAAGGGGATTCTCCCTAGAGTCTGTGGAGGGAGCATGGCCCTGTTGACACCCTGAATTCAGCCCAGGGAAACCCATTTTGGACTTCTCATTTCCAGAACTGTAAGATAATAAATGTGTGTTATTTTTAAATTTTTATTTATTTATTTATTTATTTATTTTGAGATAGTCTTGCTCTGTCGCCCAGGCTGGAGTGCAGTGTCAGGATCTCAGCTCATTGCAACCTCTACCTACCAGGTTCAAACAATTCTCTGCCTCAATCTCCCGAGTAGCTCGAATTACAGGCACCCTCCACCACGCCCAGCTAATTATTATTATTATTATTTTTTTTTGAGATGGAGTCTTGCTCTGTCGCCCAGGCTGGAGTGCAGTGGTGCAATCTCGGCTCACTGCAAGCTCCGCCTCCCGGGTTCATGCCATTCGCCTGCCTCAGCCTCCCGAGTAGCTGACACTACGGGCGCCCACCACTACGCCCGGCTAATTTTTTGTATTTTTTAGTAGAGACGGGTTTCACCATGTTAGCCAGGATAGTCTCAATCTCCTGATCTTGTGATCCCCCTGCCTCGGCCTCCCAAAGTGCTGGGATTACAGGCATGAACCACCGTGCCTGGCCACGCCCAGCTAATTTTTGTATTTGTAGTAGAAACAGGGTTTCACCATATTGGCCAGGCTGGTCTTGAACTCCTGACCTCATGATCCACCCACCTCGGCCTCCCAAAGGAGGAATAGATGCTGGGATTACAGGCGTGAGCCACCACGCCCTGCCCAAATGTGTGTTACTTAAGCTACTAAGTTTCTGATTATTTGAGCAGCAATGGGAAACCACTACATACTCCCTCACTGATCTTCTCCCATGCCCTGAACACGCCAAGTTTGTTCTGGCTTCTGGCCTTTGCGCTTGCTGTACCCTCTGCCTAGAGTGCTCTGCCCTGAAATTTTATAATGACCACCCTACCTGAAGTATCTCACATGGTCATCATTCTTTATCACACACCTTATTTTACTTTCTTCATACTATGATCACCACCTGAAGTTGCCTTGTTGGTTGATTTGTTTGTTTTCTCCCTGTAGCATTCAACAGAAAGTATAAGTTCCACCAGACAAGAATTTTATCTGTCTTTTTTGTTGCTATATCCGTGAGGCCTAGGGCACTATCTGTCACACAGTATCCTCTATCTCAATGGAGGTGTACAGTAAGTGATTTGGGGGAAGGTAGGAACGGAAGTAGCAAAACATATGCACAAACTCATGTCATTCTACTCCTAAACATTTATATGATGGGCCCACTGTTAAGCCACCTCCTCTCACACTGTAGATGGTTTCTTCTAGAACCTTGCCAGATTTGGAAATGAGGGAGAAGAGACATAAACTCAGAGAAATAATCTTACCATGCCTTTCTTCCCACTGTTGGCTTTGTCAGTCACTATGGAAGACTTCCAAGATGGAACAAAATGGATTTGTTTCAAAGGTCCTTGTTGATTACAATACTCTGAGACCTTTCCAATATACAGAACTTCTTTACTGTATATACAGTAAATTCAGTATTTATATTCTACTTTTTTAATGGGAAAATATGAATGTCCATTTAGCTTCTTTCCAAGAGGACTGATACAAATAAGGAAATTCCAGTGATTCTTTACAAATGGATATCTCTTTTTCCCTCTTGTGTGAGGATTAGCAGCAATATTAATACCACACATTTACATAGGGTAACACGGTTCTCCTGAAACATGTATTTTAGGATTTGTTTGGAAAACATGGAAGTTAGTGCTTTACAGACGTCAGTGAATCATCCTTCGTTATCTAAGAGGGCTAGAAAATGTCATTGGGGAGCCATGTTGGTTGACTCTAAGGCCTAGGCAGAAGCCTACAAAGGCGCTTCCCCAGTCCCATCACCACAGTGGTTCATCTAAGTGAGTGGGTGGGGAGAGGGGGGAACAGCCCTGGCAAACCAAGCTTATATCACTCTTGCTGCTAGCTTTCCCAGGGAAGGAGTACTGTCTCTTTCTCAGTCCCTCCATCCATAATCCCACAACAGGAGCTCATCAGGTTATATGTGTGTCCATTAAGCATTTGCTGAGGCCAGAAAGATGCTGTTCTCTGATTGGTCAAGACTACCTCTCATGATGCCCACTTCCAAATTTAGCATCAGAATTAACTACACTTAATTGCTTCAAGAAAAGCTGGAAGGGCCAAATGCAGTGACTTGGGCCTGTAATCCCAGCACTTCGGGAGGCCAAAGTGAGAGGATGGTTTGAGGCCAGGAGTTCAAGACCAGCCTCGGCAACATAGTTTCTTTAAAAAAAAAAAAAAAAAAGAAAAGAAAAGAAAAGAAAAAAGAAAAAGAGAAGAAGAGCTGGAGAAAGGAGCTTTCCTAAGGAAAAACAAAACTGGATTTGTTACCACTAGGAGGAATAGATACTGGGCAGGGAAAAAGCAACATATGTCCTTTGCCTTCCCCATTTGCTAAAGGTGGATTTTCAGGCACCAAAACTCTTGAATAAGAGAGATATTTTTGAAGTGTGTGTGTGTGTGTGTGTGTGTGTGTGTGTGTGTGTTTTCCCAATCCTTAGATAACACTTCATTACCACCAGCCTACTTCACTTGCATTAAAGAGCCATCTGGTCTGCGTTTGACTATTCTATCCATGTTGCTTGCAGTTCTAGCTTAAATCCCTTGGCTTGTAAAGTCAGTTAGCAGCATTTAAATATGCTGAATTCTGGAAATGTTGGGATTATAAATAGTTCATCATATTTTAGAAATGCAAACAGCAGTTCTGAAAACTTAGCCTCTCAAAACCTTCAGCAGGGTTTACAGAGTTTCCTGTGTTATTTATTTTGTTTGTTTTGCTTTTTATGCATAGTTTTTTTAAAAAGACATTCTATTATCAACAATTAATCTTACACTAAACAAATGATGTAGCAAAATTTTCTGTATAGATAAAAACTTCAGGCCGGGCCCGGTGGCTCACGCTTGTAATCCCAGCACTTTGGGAGGCCGAGGCGGGCGGATCACGAGGTCAGGAGATCGAGACCACGGTGAAACCCCGTCTCTACTAAAAATACAAAAAAAAATTAGCCGGGCGTGGTGGCGGGCGCCTGTAGTCCCAGCTACTCGGAGAGGCTGAGGCAGGAGAATGGCGTGAACCCGGGAGGCGGAGATAGCAGTGAGCCGAGATCGCGCCACTGCACTCCAGCCTGGGTGACAGAGCGAGACTCCGTCTCAAAAAAAAAAAAAAAAAAAAAAAAAACTTCAAATACTTATTTTTGCTTCTTAAGGCCATGCTTGTTTGAATAACTTTGAATGCATTGGTGTGTTTGATTTTCTAAACTAGGTTTTCAGGAAAGTGTGAAGGTGAATTTAAAGGTTTATTTCTTGTAAAAATGAAAAGCAAAGAGTATTAATCATATTGTTCTGATTTGGGTAGGTGTCTCATGTGTTGCCAGTTTGGAACATAAAACTTAGACTCCTTTTATCATTTCCTAAGTTTTACTTTATAGAGCCTTTGCTTAATACTATTTTATGAACTTTATAGATGATTGGACAGGGCATTTTAATTTATTTCACCAACTCCACTTTAGTTATGAAATACATTGTAATCTAAACATACTACAATCATGTCTTCTGGGATTTGTCTGCCACCCACTTTTCCAGGTTCCTATTCCACGTTAGGAACTTTAGTAGGTGCATCTGTTGTTTTCCTTTGTCCTGCATCCCTTTTACTTTGGAAACAGCACTAGTCCCTCAGCTGCTCCTCCTTTACTCCATGTGGTTCTGGTGGGACGGTCAAGTATGTTAATGTTGCCTCTGGCAGAGGATTTTAGTAGGTTAGTTGTTGATCACATTCCTCCGGACACAATAATTGATTCAAGGAGTGGGCACATCCCCCCCACTGAAACAATCAGTGTCTTCCAGAATTTTCTGGAATAGATATCATTCTCATCTCTCATTAAGATATAACCCAAGAGCCACACTTGCATCCACACTCCCTGCCTTATGGACCCTGCCTTATGGAGAAATCTTGTCTGCAGGACAGAATGAGGCCAAATGTACCGAAGGAGGCACATGTAAGAGATGGAGACAGAGAATTCAGGCAAAGAATTTTTGCAGGACCCTTGTTTATATAAATAACTGGATCCAAACGTGTTTTACAAAATTCTTGGGCCCATGTAAGGTATAGAAGTTTATTGCTGAAGATTTAGAATACTGGGTAGAGAAGAGGTACTTTTGTATTTGTTTATGGTCCAATCTGTTTACATGAAGAGTCTTTGTAGTGTACAGATACCATCTTTTCTGCTTAGGTTCAGGAATCATGGCTTCATCTTTGTTATTTCTGAATGCACTGTTCCTCACTAATAGTACTTCTTCTACTATGAGAAAAAGGTGACCGTGCTCTCATTACTCACACTGTCATGGCTCTTTAGGACCTCATTTGTACTGGAAGGATATAGATGTTCTGGCCCCTGCAAGTTTCCCAATACAATTTACTTAATGCTAATTGCATTATTGCTCATTAAGCTGCATCATCCATGGTGCCACACATGAAGAGTGACTTCCAATGACTCTCTCAGAGGTGGTTACTGTGCTTCATGCATGATGGCCACAAACACAAGTCTTAACCAGTGTATGCAGGAAAATATGAATGATCACTTGTTTTTCTTCTCATGTTAAACTTACTATTTATAACTTTAAAGCATAAACATAACAGCACATATTTCAACCACATTTTCTCTTGAGTTCTTTTGGACATAATTACTCCATTTGTAGAATGTGACCTCTTTCTATCTTGACCACACCCATGTCCTCCATATACTTCTGACAACAGGGAATAGGCAATGAACTCATGGAGTAGAAGATAAGTGTGGTCTCATTTTCACAAGGAATGCATGTCCTTAGTCTAGCACAGCTTAAGACTGACTTAGAAGAGCACAGCCCTTATCAACTTGGGGCAAGTGTGGACATTGATCCGAATGATCCAATGGCTTTCATGGTAATTATCTCAAAAGTACTCAGAGAAGAGGCATGGTCACCCTGGAGGATTGCCTGACCCAAAGTATGGAGTCAGCAGAGAGGGTGGGATGACTGCCCTGGGTGCCAGTGGTGGGGACACAAGGTAAAGGATGTCTGCCATCACCAAGTCACCCTCAAGTACTATAACCTAAAAGCAGCACTGTGGCTGAAACTTGGATGGACAACAGGTGACCCAAGGGCCCACATGTGCAGCTCAAGCTAAGGGTTAACTTGAGTTGTTAGTACCCCAAAGACCTGAATTCATCTTGTCTGAAGTGGCTGAGCATCATCCAAAATCAGTGTGTCAGTATCATTCTGGCAGCCCAATCTCACACAATCTCACAAAAGAATTAACACGCTGGCCAATGGGAATGATTCTCATCAGGCTGCCTTCCTGGAACTGGGGCCCAGCCTCAGAACCGGAGGATGACCCTAGGAGTATGAGTCTTGGAGCTTCTTGGGGCATCTGTTTGACTCCACACACAGGATAGCAGATTTGAGACCACCCCAAAAGCACAAAACAGGGAAAGGGGCCCACTTGGGTCCTAATCCAGGTTCAGGTAACTCTACTGGCCAGTCACAGAGAGGACTTAAAACATTTTGATGAAGATGCTTCCAGCAGCTGGGATGCATATGGTATCTGGTCTTAGCCGAGGGTACTCTGCCCCACTGGAACTGCTAGTTCAAAGGAAGACTTGAAAAATGTGTCAAAGGAGGTCCAAGTGACAGGACTCCCTGAGGCTCACGGCTCAGCAGAGGGGCCTTGCTTGCCAGAGTGTAAGGGCAGTCCTACTGCATGGGGTCCCAGTGACACTGTTTGAAATCCTAGATCCAATCATGCCTAAGGCCAGATCCATCTCTAGTGTTCCCAGTTTTGAAATCCAATTTCAATTTTTGCTTAAGTTGGTTTAAGTTGAATTCCTGACACCTACAACAGAAGGAATTCTGACTAATGCAAGCAGAGCTGTCGCTACCAGCCTTTATTCATGCTCCTCTCACTGCTCCGAGTTCCTTTTTCCTCTGCCTTCAATAACCAAGCCTTGTTTGCCTTCAAGTCCAAGCTTGAAGGATAGGTACTTTGGATACCATCAGGGCTGGAAGGATCACAGTGAAAAATAAACTGCAATAGAAAGGTTTATGTTACAAAAATAAATTGTATATAAGGGTTTAGTTTATTTGCCAAGTTAAAGGACATAACCTACAACCTTTAAAATGGTTCAAGATGAGGAATTTGATAACTTGTATTTAATTAAGCCACCATTTATTACTTTCTTTACTGTAAAAGCCTAGGAATTTTAACTACTTAGAGGATGCCAGATATTCCATGTAGACCACTGCTATAAGGACTTGGCATTCTTGTGAAACTCATTCTTTACAACAGCTATTCTAAACCCTTATCACTTCTTCAAACGCTCTATCCCAGCTTATCCTCACCCATCTCCCATCCCACCATAAAAATAACTCCTGAGCTTACGCCTAAAAAGAATTTAAGCTACAATTCTTAGAAAAGAATTACGGTCAGGCCCCACTCAGGATAATCTCCTTTTAGTCAACTCAAATTCAACTGATTTGGGACCTTAATTGTATCTGCAAAGTCCCTCCCCTGTTGCCATATTTTATTGGCTAGAAGCAAGACACAAGTTCTACTTACATTCAAGGGGTGTGTATTATACAAGGCATGCTTCATTGAGGCTCACCTTAGAGTGTGTCTACTGTATACTCCAAACTTGAGTGGTCAAAGAATAAGAATGAGCAAGAGAAACAGAAGAATGGCCAATGAGAAAAGAGGAAAACAGGAGATTGCTGGGGTATGTAAATCAAGTGAAAAAATTGTTTCAACTGTGTCACTCACTGAGTAAGATGAGAAGATGAGGACCTATGACTGATCGTTTGATTTGGTAACATGAACTTGACAAAAGACGTTTCCATGGTGGAATGTAAAGAAGTGGAGTCACTGAGCATTGACAATCTTTTAAGGAGTTTTTCTATAAAGAGAAGTAGAAAAATGATGTGGTAGTTGGAGGAGCTATGGAGTTAAGGTAGGCTTTTTTAAATGATGTTCATTTGCTAGTGGGAATGATGCAACTGAGAGATAAAAATTTGAACATATAATATAGGAAAGCAATGGGTAACAACGGGAGTGAGATAAAGAGGTGGCATCCTGTGCACAAGTGAAGTTGATGGTTTTAGGCAGAAAGGTGAGCAGCTCATCCATTGCAGCAGAAGGAAAAGCAGAGTGTGGATAGAGGAAGAGGAAAGAAGGGGGTAGATGTGATGCTAAGAGCCTCTTCTGTTGCTTATATATTTCTAAGAGAAATAAGATTCATAATTGATGAGGAGGGTGATGGAGTTTGGAGGAGGAACGAAATAGTCCGGGAGAGTCAAAGAATAAATTGACTAGGAAAATGCTGAAGGATCACCAAGCAGCATTGAGGGCTGACTTAATGTTTGAGGTCAGCATAACCATGTTTCTCCTGAGACACATTTAGATTCTCAGGAGAAGGAGCACAGAAGGTAGAGATGGAACTATTACCAGAGTTGGGACTTTTTTCAGAATAACATAATGAGGTATTACAGGGCCAAGAAAGGTAAGAGCATATTTGAAGGAGTGATTATATAAAGGACCATGGAATCTAAGCCAGGCAAGGAGAGAATGGGTTTTGAGGGATGGAGATAAACAGTGAAAATCATTTTTGGATCAATTGGATGCCAATGAATTTAATTCCTCTTCTCTCCTTACCTAAGAATTGCCTAAGAATCAAGTGCCAAGAATAATCAGAATTAATTGCCCCCTTCCCTTTAAGCAGCCACCAGGGCACCCGGTCTTGTCTTAAATATTTATCTCAGTGACCTTATTTCATCACTTAAACCCCTATCCCCTTCAGGGTCAGGAGTCACATGAAAAAGGTACCTAGTGGAGTAAAAGAATTTTTTGAGCTGGGGTACAAGCATGAGCTGAAAATATACAAATGAGATGCTTGAAACTAATATAAGTGAGAGAATGCAATTGTTGTAAGTGACAAGGTCTGCAGCTAACCATGGAGGATGGTGGCTGAAGGGGAATGGTAGAAGACCAGATGCACTGGAATAAAGAGATAGAGGAATGGAGAAGCCGTGGGCTTGAATGGGCCATCTGTGTAGATACTGAAATCACCAGGAATAATGACAAAAGAATGCAAGAGAGAAAGACAATAAACCTGGTGTTGACATTTCCAAGAAATGTGTAGTAGTGATCAGGACGACAGGGGAGGGCTACAGCCAGGAGGCCTGTAGGGAGGAGCAGGTTGATGGCATGAGTGGCAAAGGACCCGATGGGGGAGGGCAAGGAAGGGACAGCAGTTTGGAAGTGACAGTGAGGAGTGGGGAAGACATCTGCATCACCTCTGGCCCAGTGGGAAGTGACAGGTGAGAGAAAACTGGCCACCACTGCAGGGAATTCCCAGTGCTCAGGGGAAAGTTTCCTTTCGAGCTGCAAGGTGAAGGAACTGTTTAGAGAGGAGTGTGGTTGGAGGGGTTTTTCTGATGACAGAGGGGAATAGAGATTTGAGTGATGAAATTTGACCTGGGAGGCTTAGGTCACTGAGATAGATATTTAAGACAAGAGTGGGTGCCTTGGTGACTGCTTAAAGGGAGAGGGCAATTAATTCTGATTATTCTTAGCACGTGACTCTTAGGCAATTCTTAGATAAGGAGAGAACAGGAATTAAATTCATTGGAATCCAGTTGATCCAAAAATGCTGTTCATCCTTCTTCCTTAACAACCAGAGTTGGCCCCCCTTCCAATCCACACCACTTCTGTCTTGATTTAAGTCCTCCTTATTTCTTCCTTGGGCTATTACAATTGCCTCCTAACTGGTCTCTCTCACTGATCTCGCCTCTCTCCAATCCATTCTTCACATTTCTACCAGAGTGTTCCTTGTAAATCATTAATTTCATCAGGCAGCTCCTCTGCTCTAAATCCAGTAATGGCTTTCCTAATGCTTCAGGATCAGATCCAAATTCCTTAGTACGGTAAGGCCCCTCCTGGAGAGGACTCTCTCACTGCCTTCAGCCTCATGGGTCCCGCTCCCCAACAGTCTCATGCTGTTCTCTTTGTCTGCAATGCTCAGCTTCCTCTTTTTCATTTGAGTACCTTGTATACATTCTTTTAAGAAATAATTCAAGTCCCTGAAAGAATATACAAGAAACAGACACTCCTGGCTGTTCCTGAGAAGAGAAACTGGGCGGCTTGGTGAGGGGTAGAAGAGAAGCTTCTCACAGCATGTCCTTTTGTACATTTTGAATTTTATACTCTATGAACGTATTACTTCATTTTTTTAAGCAATGGAATTGAAAAAAAACTTAAGCATTAAATAGACCCCTAGAAAGATAGAATCAAGTGTTTCCTCCTCTGTAAGTCTTCTCTACCTTGATGCTCATCTCCACTGAGCTACCATCATGCCCTCCACACAGCTCCGTGGCAGCGTTTATCACTTGATATCGTTAAGTATCTGCAAACAAGCAAGCAGTCCTACCATCCTCACAGCCCAGAGGCTCCTTGAGGGAAGAGACTTTGTCTAACTCAATTTGGAATCTCCAGCCCCTTGCACAGTGCCAGTACAGAGGAAGGGCTCATAGAGATTTGTCGAATTCGTGAACAAATAGAGTTTCTGTGCAGAAGGGAAGCAAAATAAATGTAAGTATTCACATTTATTTCACAGAAAAAGAAAATGAAGCCCAGAAAAGTTATTTACTAATGATTTCACAACTAGTTAGCAGCATTAAATGAGAACCCAAACTTTCCAGAGTCCAATTTTTGTACTAGGGTAAGTTATAAGATGGTCACTCTAGGATAGCAGATATGACGCCTATTATATCTACTTATTTTGTCCCAGGGCTCTGGATTGTCAGGAAATTTCCAATTCCAGTAAACTGCCAGTTTAACCTCCAAGGAACAATTTCATGTATCAGGTCTTGGGTCCTAAACTGGAGTTAGGAAAGCATATATCTCAAATAGCTTACAGGCCAGGCTTATACTGACAGGGAATTTACATGGAAATCTTGTGGCACTTTTCTTTATCTTAAAGGCTGTGTTTGTGTCATTGTGTTCCTGAAACTCACAATGTGGTAGACATAGCCATACACAGTGACCGAAGAGATAAAAGGATAGCACAGGAAAAAGTGGTTGCCACAGCTCAAAGCCCAGTTCTCATTTGTAAGCATTTGGCTGAATTCCTTGGGCATTCAAAGCAGAAACCAATAGCATTTTATTTCACATGGGATCTATGTTTTTCTATGTAAAATGTTTGTGTTAATAATTATCTGGACTAGATTTTAAGCGTCCTGTGGAGATCTTCTGTGGTCTTCAAGATCAGTGGTCTTCAAACATTTTTGCCCAAATGCTGCTCTGAGAAACCTTGGAAAACCTTGCATCCCTTCCACATTTTTTATTGCCACCTACAGTATAATTTTTCATCACAAGTTTGCAAAGGGTGTTATTTCCAGCATATTGCAATTCATGATATTTTAAAATAAAGCTGTTAGCTCACTCTTTTAAATTTATCCTGAAGAATCTAAATCCCACGGTGATTTGTTACCCAACATTATTCATTTTCAATATACATGAACCAGTTCTTCTTTCACAGTCAGAAAATTTGCATTGTTCCCTTTGCTTCTTGAACTCACATTTTCACTGCATTTTCCCCACAGAATGTTATCATGTTGACATTTTCATGCTTGATAAATTTTTATTGATCAGTATGTCATTCTTCACAACAGACACTATGACTACATATTTATATAATTTTACTTTCTTGTGACTCTAAAGATTGAGGTGTTAAAAGTATCTCTGGGTGGAGTTATCCTTATAATTATTAGTAATATACAATTGATCAAACAGTAACTATATTATAAATTAACAAGCATATTTAAACAAAGAATAAAAGTGTATGCATTGATTATATGGAAGGAACTTTTTCTTTTCCAAGGTAGTGATGGATGAATATTATTTACAGCTAGAAGGAAACAAAGCTCCTCCCCAGTTGTATTCATGGGTTTGACTCTGTCTTTGTAGATATAAATGCTAAGGTACTTTGTTCACAGAAATTGAGTAGATGGGAATGGGAGAAACTTGTTGTAGCAGTGTTACTCAATTCTGTGAATTCCTTTCAATTATATGCCAAATATCATGCAATGATAGATTATTTACATTATTTCTAATGCTCTATCAGGTGGCAATTTTGCTCCCCAGTCATCATAGGCGTTCTCTTTCTCAATGCCCGCACAGGCTTCTACTTTGCCATATTGTGTGCACCTGGGACAATACACCATCGTAAGATGTGGGATCTGTGAGAAGAATGACTTTTTGCCAAGTGGGAAATGGCCATTGTGAAAGGGGAATGGAATGGAGACCACATGCACATTCTCAGGCAGATCGGTTTTAGGAAAGCGTAGAAAAGGATCAAGGGCATGGAATTGATTCTCTTGAAACTATCCTGTTCTGCACCACTGGAGGAGAGTCTTCATGTATCTTGGGGGAGGGGCTGGGGGTTGGGAGCTGCGGGAAGTGCAGGTTTATCCCAGTTTGAAGATGTCCATTTCTTAATCATCATCTTTTGAATAAAAATGACAGACAGCAAAAGAGATTAAGCAGTCCTAAACAGATTGGTAATGACATGGTGGTTAAGAGGTGAGCTCGGTAAATCCTAGCTCGGAAATTAACTAACTATATATATATAATCTTGTGCAAATTATTTAACCTCTCCCTGTTAAATTCCTCATCTGGAAATCAAAGCAATAATGATACCTAAGAAGGTTATTGTGAGGATTAAATGAGCTAATATGTAAAGCACTTAGAGCAGTGCTTGACAATTAGTAATCATGCAATAAATCATCACATTAGTACAAGGAAATGATTATGTATGACATAAAAATTAGGACAATAACCCCCACATAAGTTTGATATGTACTTTGCTATTACCTAAGCTAAATGCTTTAATTTGTAAACTAAACAAAAAGGTATAAGGTTCCACTATAAGTATGTGGCAGAGCCAATATTCTTACCCAGAGTTTCCACTGTTAAGGACTGTGTTATCCTGCCTCTTGAAAAATAAATGAAACAAAAATAAATGATATAAGAGGTGTGTAAGTTGTAAAATTATTCTTTCTAGATCAAAGTAGCATATGTTAAGCAAAATTTATAGTATGCTTATTTCCAAAGTAGCAAAAGTGTTCACTGTGTTCTTTCCTTACCTTTTATAACCACAGAAATTTCCATTATTTCATTTCAGATACTTCTCCCCAACCCCCACCCCCCCACACACACACACACTTACTACTAAATATATCATCCAACTTTTGGTGCTTAGAGGTTCAGGGGTTTTGCCTTGCAGCTTTTACTGGGGCTTCAAGCAGATCATGTTCAACTGTTTTATTAAATGAAAATTAGAGGTCCTTTTCCCAATATTATTTTATTTTTTCCAGCATTTCTAGCTGTCCCCTTCCCCACCTCATTCTACATCTGGGTTGTATGTTTGATAGCATATACAGTAAGCTGAAAAACACAACAAAGAGCTTAAAAACCCGCATCTGAATAACATCAACTTCAGGAACAGCTGCTAAGATAAAATAAATCCAAGACAGCCCAGCAAGCAGGAGTGATTTTGTTTCTTAAAGGGACAGGCAGACTTATATAAGATTTAAGTCTTAAACTGTTATTTAAAAACATATTATATTTCAGTTGAAATCAAAGTTTTTCAAATCTAAAATTTTATGTGGGTGTTTTACTCAGTACATAGAGGATTCTATTCCACTACATTTCAATTTGATGACATTATTGATAAAGGTTTACAAAGCAGAAAGTGTAATCCATCAGGAATCAAGCCTTCAGATTTCTTCTTCACTGAGAATGCAGAAAAAGAAACTTTGCCTAGTGAAATATAAATAGTGAAAGCAAATGGAAATTTATAAACAAGATAAAAATTAAATTGAGAATCACAGAATAAAAACATATGAACTGTTTGCAACATCTTAGCCTTCTGTAGTGTGATTCGCATTACAGAAAACTCTATATTAAAATAATTGCACATTTTATTATTTTTTTTTAATTTTTTTTTTTTTTGAGATGGAGTCTCGCTCTGTCGCCCAGGCTGGAGTGCAGTGGCACAATCTCGGCTCACTGCAAGCTCCGCCTCCCGGGTTCACGCCATTCTCCTGCCTCAGCCTCTCCGAGTAGCTGGGACTACAGGCTCCCGCCACCACGCCCGGCTAATTTTTTGTATTTTTTTTTTTTTTTTTAGTAGAGACGGGGTTTCACCGTGGTCTCGATCTCCTGACCTCGTGATCCGCCCGCCTCGGCCTCCCAAAGTGCTGGGATTACAAGCGTGAGCCACCGCGCCCGGCCTAATAATTGCACATTTTAAATAATAGGTAAGGAAAGAAAGGAAATCCAGCATATTAAAATATGATCTTATAGAATAGATAAATGATAAAGAGACTGTGTGTTCTACGAAGGTGTTATTCATCATGCAAAAAGACTTACCATAGTTTTCTTTTAAACATCTAGCTTCGCTAGTACATTTAGAATATGATTTGATTTATAAGTACATTATTTACACGTGACTTTTCCTGGAAAATATCTATTACATAAAGCAAGTACTAGCAAGAAAACATAGTGCTGTGGCCTGAAAAGTTCAGAAAGGAAAAAATCATTTTGTGAAAAGTTGTATTTATCAACATATTTTGTCTGGCCTAATTAGCAAAGAAAGAAGATATGATTCAGAAAAATATTCATATCTTAGCTATATGCTGATAATATAAAGCATAAAGAGCCCCACATATTTCCTGTTTCTTATTTAAATTTTCCATTCGCGCAGTGCTCTGTAATAATTTATATACTTCATTTCTCACCGACTTTTTTTGCTCACTTGACTGTTTCCATCTGTGACACTTAAGCATATTTGTACCAATGAAATGAAGTATCATAGCCTCAGGTCCCTTCATGAATGTCCTTTTTTCAGTGTACTATCAGGGATGCTTTTGGCTGCAAGTAACAGACAACCTAGTAGTGTTTTAGAACTCAAATCCTTTATTGTTTACTAAACAGAATGCCCAGAGGAAGGTGGCCCCATGTTGGTTCGGGAGCTCAGTGCTATCATCATGGATCCAGGTGGCTGAGCTGATTTGTCTAGGCAGTCTGACTTATGTGCACATGGCACACTCTACTTCTTCTCTGCAATACTTACACTTTCACTACTCTGTCCTAGGAGACTGAGTTCCTGTTTTGGGCAGAGATCTTTTCTTTCCTTATATTCCTCAGTGCTTGACACACAGTAATCAATAAATATTTATTAAACCAGTGAGATCAATTTTAAACAGGAAGAGGGAAACTAGAACTATGTGAAATAAAAAGGTGCTTAGGTACAGAACTAAATCAATTAAGATTATTCAAATTAATGCTGGATCTTTGTGTTCTGTGGTTTTTAAAGAGACTTCAGTATAACTGGAAGACATTTTGGGTCAATTATAGTCCCCCATTTTTTTTAGAGCAAACTTTGTTGGCTGAATAAGACTCTGGCTTTAAATTTGCAACTTTAGAAGAGTAGACTGAGCTAAATTGCTCTGTGTGAGAAAGGTTTAGAGGCTGACTCTGGAGTCAGCAAAGTTAGCTGTGTGTGTGTGTGTGTGTGTGTGTGTGTGTACTGGAAAGGAAGAGGGAATTGAGCAAACACAAATAGTTGGAGGAGAGACCCGAGAAGTGGTATGTTTGCTGGTGATTTTTTAAAAAGTGAAATGTTATAGGCTGTGTGATGAGACCCCACAAGTTTTCAGTAAATCTATGAAAGTTGTATGATACTTGGTATTGTTGGATACTGATGAAGATGAGTTTATGTCAAGAACTTGGGTTAACATGGTTGAAATGTTATATCAGAATTTTGGACAGTACACCTAAATCCTTAAAACGATTACCTATCATGTGTGCACGCGTGTGTGTGTGTGTGTGTGTGTGTGCACCCATGCTTTGCATATGTGCACACTGCATTTACTAAAGGTGATATATTTCTCTCTTGGAAATACAGTTTGAAAACTACTCTCTTTGGTACCTGACCACCTTTCTATGATAATACCTTATCAACTGTTTAATTTATGCATAATCAAATTTCACGTCATATTTAAAACTAATAAATCACTTTTGGGACATTTGGAGAGTTGGAAACTAATGTGTTAGCTCTTGATAAAATCATCAGGTGTTCTTACTCAAAAAGAGTCCTTTTAGAAGAAGTCATGGGGCAAAACACTCAGCAGATCAGTCAAAAATCTCAAGTACTAAGAACGTAACACCCAGGAGAATGGAACACCCAGGCATTTGTCTGCTGATCTGTGTGTTTGTATATGACAGGGTTGGGTGGTAGTGGGGTGGGGAAATGGCAGGACGGACGAGGGACAGTTTCCTTTTCTGGAGATTTTCACCTGGCTGGAGGTGGGAGGAAGAGTGAACAGCAGTGGTCTGTTTTTCCTGCAAACTCAGCCAGCACTTTGTAAGTGGCACATACTGTCATTTCAACTACTACTACTACTGGCCCAAATCCAAAGGGATTAGCTAGAAATGAATCATCTTTGGAAATGCAGCATGATGCAGAAATTCACTAAGATAGTCAGAGGAGTCACTCAATCCCAGCTAAGTTTAAGGCCATGTTTTAGAAGTCAGAAAGCAGAGCTGGCACTCTGGTCTCGAAGCTTTTTTAACTCACAGAACTATTGTGAAGCTTGCAGAGTCAAGATTGCCCCAAGGCCCTGGTCTAGATTTTTCTCTTCAATGGAGTACTCCCTGATAATTCTAGCCCATTGAGAAAACTCTGGAGTCTACTGGCCCTTGGACTCTGCCCCATACTGTTTTGTAGTAAATTACAAACAGCCTGAAGTTGGTCTTGCTAATAAAATGAAGCCATGGATATGAAAGTGCCTAGCACAGTATTCAGAAAGACTTTGTTTATCCATTCTGTTATTTCTGGAAAAGTAGTCCTGGCCAGAACACAGAATTAATAAAAGTGGGGCCGTTAAGCAGAGGTGACTCAGCCCATATTCTCATCTGTTAACAGCATAAGGCCCTAACAGGAAATGTTCTCTACCAGATCCAGAAATTGTTGCTCCTATTGAAATAACCCAGATGGTATGCATTACAGAAGAAAGCCTTTATAAGTTGGCCCATTATTATCCAAATCTGAATATGCATGTTAGTAGAAGCACTGTGGCCTGAATCCTGGCTAGGGTATTTGAAACACTTGTTCCTGAGGAAAACATATGAGTAGAATAAAGGGTGGGTCATTAGCTTAATGCATATTAAAATCAGAGCCTATTTATTACAGCAAAATTAAAATATTTTAAGATCACTATACTACATACTTACAAAAATTCATATAACAAGTTAATAAAATGTAAGACAAATGTTCCTTTGCTCCTTTCTGCCTTCCTCCCAATCTCACTATTATTATTACTGTTGTTGTTATTTTGATACAGGGCCTTGCTCTGTTGCCCAGGCTGGAATGCAGTGCACAATCATAGCTCACTGTAGCCTCAAACTCCTGGGCTCAAGCAATCCTCCTGCCTCAGCCTTTCAAAGTGCTTGGATTACAAGCATCAGCTGTCATGTCCAGCCTTTTTAATATTTACCTGTGTAGTTATCTTTACCTGTGCTCTTTAGTTCTTTGTATGGGTTCAAGTTACTGCTTAGTGTCCTTTCATTTCAGCCTGATTGACTTGCATTAGAAGCTCTTGTCGGGCAGCTCTGTTACCAACAAATTCTGTTTTTGTTTATCTGGGGATGTGTTAATATCTCCTTTGTTCTTGAGGTATGGTTTTGCTAGAAGGTGTTGGTTAACTTTTTTTTTTTTCAGCATCTTGAATATGTCATTCCACGGGCTCTGGCCTCCGTGGTTTCTTTTTTTTTCAGGGCCCGCCACCAGCCGGTAATTTTTTTTTTTGTTTTTTAGTAGCGGTTTCACCGTGGTCTCGATTCCTGACCTGATCCGCCCAGGGATTACAAGCGTGAGCCACCGCGCCCGGCCTGGCCTCCGTGGTTTCTGATGAGGTGTCAGCTCTTCATCTTTTTGGCCCTCAATCTCATCATTATCTCAGGCACTGAAGAGCTGGGGCTACAGAGGCAAACATGACCAAAAAGAACCCTCCCTTCAGAGGGCTTATGTTTTAGTTGAAGGAGAAAGATCACAGCAAGGAAACAACTAAAACATAAATAAAACCAAGCCTCAGAAGGTTTCTTTATATATGGAGGTGGGATCTGAATGATTAAAAAACAGAATCAGTCTTGAATCTTTATGGGAAGAGCCTTCGAGGCAGACTGAATGGCAAGTACAAGGAGCCAAGGGAACTGAAAAGGCTGCCTCTATGGTTGGCACTTTGTGGCCAAAGTGAGAGTTCTGAAAGGAGGATGGGGAACAGGGGCCAGATCACGCCAGGGAGGGCTAGGTGGGAAGTTACTAAACACAATGAGAGGCCACTGAAGGTTCTTAAATGGGGAAGGGGAATCAGAATTTGATTTTCACTTTTGAAAGATGCCTCTAATGTAATGGGGGCAAAAATGGAAGTCTTCAGACAGGTTGGAAGAAATTCATTCACACATACACACAGGCATATAGAAATAAATATTTCTATTTTTAAAAACAAAAATGGTGACATATAGTACTTATTCTGCAACTAGTTATTGGTGTACATTTTTAGAACTCCTCTTTGAAATTATGCTCAGAGTTGGTTTACTGCCTCTTAGAAAAATCAAACACATTGTGTTTTTTTACCTTTCCTTTCCCACTCAAATGCAGTAACTTAGCAGGAAAACAGGTTTGGGATTTTAACATTTTGCTCCAGATCAGATTTGGCTCTTGCATGACTTTTGCATTGTCCCAGAAATCAGATTTATTCTTAAAAAATAATTGTTTTCTTTCTTTCTTTTTTTAACCTTGCAACTCCACTCAAAGGAAAGCATTATTTTCAACAAATTCAGTAAATAATGATGTGATACGTTTTGAATATGTATACATTGGAATATGTATACAGCCTAATAAAGTGCTTACTTTGAAATGAAAAACATTTATTTGAATTTATAAATTTAGTCACCAAATAATTATTGAGTACCAACCACAAAGCATCAGGCACTGTTTCAGGCACTGAGGATACATTAATGAACCAAGTAGAGGAAATTTATTTTCCTGCTGAGTTTATATTCTAGCGGAGGGAGACAGACCAAATGAACAATCAAAATAAGTAAAGGATCTATCATGGTTTAAGATTGTATAGGAGCAAAGTACGAGAAATTTGGAAAGCTGGAAGGGAGTTCCGATTTTAAACAATGTTGTCAGGTTGGCCCTTACCAAGATGGCGACATTTGAGCAGATTCTAAATCGAAGATGTAAGTAATACAGATGCTAAGGGGATGAACATTCAAATAGAGGTCCTGAGGCAGGAATGTGCTTGGCAAAATTGAGGAACAGTGAGGTGGCTAGTGGTTGGTTGAGTGCTTAGTTGAATGGTTGACAGATTGTAGGACATGGAGTGAGAGAGGTAAGGTGGTGAAGGTAAGGTTGTAAGAGCCTTGCAGCCATGGTTAGCACTTTAGCTTTAACATTGAGTTAGGGGAGCCAAAGAAGAGAAGTGACAGGATCTCACATTTTAAGGGAATTACTCTGCCCACTGTGATATAAATAGACTACAGAGGAGCAAGGGTGGGAGTTTTGATATGTTTTGGAAAACCACAACAGCAGCATTTCATAGTCACATCCCTTTAATTTTGCTAAAAAAAAAGTGGAAAGCAAAGTAAGCATTTTAAAAATAAAATTTTCATATCTTATCTTTCCTTTCTGATATAGTGCGGATATGTGTCCCTGCCCAAATATTATGTTGAATTGTAATTCCCAGTATTGGAGGTGGGGCCTGGTGGGAGGTGATTGGATCATGGGAGTGGTTTCTCATGAATGGTTTAACATCATCCCCTTGGGGCTGTCCTCCATGAGAATAGCGACTCCTCATGAGATCTGGCTGCTTAAAAGTGTGTGGCACCTTGCTGTCTTTCTTTCTTGCTTCTACTTTCGCCATGAGGTGCCTGCTCCCACTTCACCTACTGCCATGACTGGAGATTCCTGATGCCTCCCGAGAAGCAGATGCCAGTGTCATGCTTCCTGCACAGCCTGCAGAACCAGGAGTCAATTCAACCGCTTTTCTTCATAAACTACCCAGTCTCAGGTATTTCTTTACAGCAATGCAAGAATGGCCTAATACACTTACCATAGTAAAGTTCTATCAAGCCCAATTTCTTTTAGTCATGGGCTAAAAATGTTCTTAGGCTTAAGCCTACAATGGCTTAAGCAGTAGGCCATTTACTGTCTCACATGATATGCAGTGTAGAGATATACAGAGCCAAGCTAGGCTAATGTAGCCACTCAGTAACATCTGGGCTTGGGGTTGCCTTTTCTGTACAGGCACACCTTAGAGGTAGTGCAGGTTCGGTTCCAGACCACAGCAATTAAGCAAATATCACAATAAAGGTTGTCACATAGTATTTTGGCTTCCCAGTCCATATAAAAGTTATTTTATACTATACTATTGTCTATTAGTATGCAATAGCATTATGTCTTTAAAAACAATGTACATATTTTAATTGAAAAATACTTCATTGCTAAAAAATGCTAACAATCGAAAACAATCTTGAAGCCTTCAGCGAGTTATCATCTCTGCTAGTGGAGGGTCTTGCCTTGATGTTGACGGCTGCTGACTGATCAGGATGGTGGCTGCGGAGGGTTGGGGTGGCTGTGGCAACTTCTTAAAATAATGCGGTGAAGTTTGCCACATCGATTGACTCTTCCTTTCACAAAATATTTTTGTATCATGCAACGTTGTCCGATAGCGTTTTAACCACAGTACAGCTTCTTTCAAAATTGCAGTCAATCCTCTGAAACCCTGCTGCTCATCAGTTTATGGAATATTCTAAATCCTTTGTTGTCATTTGAACAACGTTCACAGCATCTTCACCAGGAGTAGATTCCCCCTCAAGATACCACTTTCTTTGTTCATCCATACGAAGTAGCTCTTCATCTGTTCAAGTTTTATCATGGGATTGAAGCAATTCAGTCACATCTTCAGGCTCCACTTCTGGTTCTAGTTTTCTTGCTATGTCTACCACATCTCCAGTTACTTATTCCACTGAAATCTTGAACTCCTCAAAGTCATATATGCGGGTTTTAATCAACTTCTTCCAAACTCCTTTTTTTTTTTTTTTTTTTTTGAGACGGATTCTCGCTCTGTCACCCAGGCTGGAGTGCAGTGGCGCAACCTCGGCTCACTGCAAGCTCCACCTCCCGGGTTCACGCCATTCTCCTGCCTCAGCCTCTCCGAGTAGCTGGGACTACAGGCGCCCGCCACCACGCCCGGCTAATTTTTTGTATTTTTTAGTAGAGGCGGGGTTTCACCGTGGTCTCGATCTCCTGACCTCGTGGTCCGCCCGCCTCGGCCTCCCAAAGTGCTGGGATTACAAGCGTGAGCCACCGCGCCTGGCCAAACTCCTCTTAATGTTGATATATTTTGACCTCCTTCCATGCCCATGAATGTTCTTAATGGCATCTAGAATGGTGAATCCTTTCCAGGTTTTCAATTTACTTTGCCCAGTTCCATCAGAGGAATCACTATCTACGGAAGATACAGCCTTATGAAATGTATTTCTCAAATAACACTTGAAAGCCAAAATTACTCCTTTATCCACGGGCTGCAGAATAGATCTTGTGTTAGCAGGCAAAGCTCTTGGGTAACCAGGTGCATTATCAACGAGCAGTGAGATTTTGAAAGTAATCTTTTTTCCTGAGTCACAGGTCTCAACAGTGGACTTAAATTAAAATGTTCACAAACCATGCTGTGAACAGCTGTGCTGTCAGCCAGGCCTTTTTGTTCCATTGATAGAACTCAGGCAAAGTCAATTTAGATATTTCTTAAGGGCCCTAGGATCTTTGGAATGGCAAATGAGCATTACCTCCAACTTAAAGTCAGTAGCTGGAGCCGGGCATAGTGGCTCATAGCACTTTGGGAGGCTGAGGGAGGTGGAGCATTTGAGCTCAGGAGTTTGAGACCAGCCTGGGCAACATGGTAAACCCTGTCTCTACAAAAAATACAAAAATTAGCTGGGCATGGTGGTGTGTGCCTGTAGTCCCAGCTACTTGGGAGGCTAAGGTGGGAGGATTGCTTGAGGATCACTTGAGGCTGCAGTGAGCCGTGATCGCACCACTGCACTTCAGCCTGAGCAACACATTGAGACCCTGTGTCAAAAAATAAAAATAAAAAGTCAGCAGTTGCATTGGCCCCTAACAAGAGTCAGCCTGTCCTCTGAAGCCAGGCAGGGACTTCTCTTTAGCTAGAAAAGTTCTATGTGGCATATTCTTCTAATAGAAGGCTTTCTTTTGGTCTACACTGAAAATCTGTTTAGTGTAGCCACCTTCATCAATTAGATCTTCTAGATAAATTGCTGCAGCTTCTACATCGGCACTTGCTGCTTCACTTTGCACTTTCATGTGATGGAGGTGGCTTCTTTCCTTAAACCTCATGAACCAAACTCTGCTAGCCTCAAACTTTTTAAATGAAGCTTCCTCATTTCTCTCAGCCTTCATAGAACTGAAGAATTAGGGCCTTGCTCTGGATAGGCTTTTGCTTAAAGGAATGCTGTGGCTGGTTTGATGTCTTATCCAGACCACTCAAACTTTCTACTTATCAGCAATAAGGCAGTTTCACTTTCTTTTCCTGCCTGTGTTCAAGGGAGGAGGACTTTTAATTTCTTTCAAGAACTTTTTCTGTGCATTTATAACTTGGCTAACTGGAACAATAGGTCTAGCTTTCTGCCTGTCTCGGCTTTCAAGATGCCTTCCTCACTAAGCTTAATCATTTCTAGCCTTTGATTTAAAGTGAGAGATAGGTGACTCTTCCCTTCACTTGAACACTTAGAGGCCACTGTAGGGTTATTTATTGCCCTAATTTTAATATTGCTGTGTCTCAGGAAGTAGGGAGGCCCAAGGAGAGGGAGAGAGATGATCAGCCAGTCAGTGGAGCAGTCAACACATACACTGAATTGGCTGTCTTATAAGGGTGCAGTTTGCAGCACCCCAAAATTATACAATA
Source organism: Hylobates moloch (assembly GCF_009828535.3). Lineage (NCBI taxonomy): Eukaryota > Metazoa > Chordata > Mammalia > Primates > Hylobatidae > Hylobates > Hylobates moloch. The sequence continues at coordinate 141,668,076 of NW_026652280.1, forward strand.
GTGACATCACAGATCGCCATATTTAACGGAAAAGTCTGAAATATTTCAAAAATTACCAAAATGTGACAGACACCAAGTGAACACATGCTCTTAGAAAAAATGGTGCCACTAGACTTGCTCAATGCAGGGTTGAGCAACAAACCTTTAATTTATTTGAAAAAAATACAGTACCTGTAAAGTGCAATAAATTGAAGTATAAAACAAGGTACACGTGTATTTTTCTTGCTTTTCTCTCGTGGTTGCAGAATATGCTGCCACAGCTCCAAATATGTCTGGCTCACTGGAGGATGTCCAAGGCAACAAGGAAAAAACTTGCCCTTAGGCTGTCAGGATAAAATCCTTCCCCTGAGGCTCCTCATCCCCCACTCCCCAGTATGGACTGAGCAGAATTAGGTCATATTTTTAGCCCCTCAACCGGTTATTGGTTAACAAAGAGGGACAGAGTACCAAGAGGTTTAGGCCAGTGGTTCTCAAAGATCTGCTGAACCTTGGGGAGGCAAGTTTCCAAGACCCTTCCAGGGAGTCTGCAAAGTCAAAACTATTTTTATTATAATACTATTATTTGCCTTTTTCACTCTCATTATGAGTGCACAGTAGACTTTTCCAGAGGCTACCTGAAATAGCACAACAGATTGAACGCACAAACAGATATGAAAATCCAAATGCCTTCTATTAAGCAAGACATTAAAGATATGGGCAAAATTTTAAAGTAACACCATTCTTTTTACTAATTTTTTGAAAATAGTTATTTTTAACTAAAATGTGCTATTTGACATTTTTATCTTTATTCATTATTATTTTTAAAAATAGCTATTTTTAAATTTCTGTTTTAATATTAATAGCTGTAACCCACATAAACAAAAGTTCTTGGGGCTCTCAATAATTTTACAAGTGGAAAGCGGTCTTGAGACCAAAAGATTGAGACCGCTGGTTTATTCAGGCAGATCTTATTCCTTCCCGGGGTTGCTGAGGTCGGAGCTAAACTTCCCAGAGCTCAACTAAGCTTGGCTCAAACCTTTTAAAAATATAACTGTTAATGGTAAGGCCACCTGGGCTCAACAGCAGCTAGACGGGCCTCTGATTGCTTAGGCCAAAGGAAAAGAGGAGGATTTCGTTGGGCCCTGAAGCTGTCACCGTGGCGTTCTTCTTCTGCTTCTTCTGGCCTTGATCTTTCATCCAGGATTGGGGATACGGGCATGCAAACTGGGAGGTGGACATTCCTCCCGCTCGTTTTTCAGTGAGTATCTTCACTCATACTGTTTTGGTTTCAAAGTGCTCTCAGGAGTCTCCTTAAAACACCAAACCTGTTTTTCGCCTTTTGAATAAATCCCTTGGCTTCACCAAAACTAAACAAAACAAAAATCAAAGAACATCTTTGTGTAACCTATATGCCTGTGATTTCTCCATCTGATCTCCTTCCTTTCTCTGGCCTCTTTTCTTTTCTTCCCTAGTGAATTTTAGGCTGCCACGAAACCAGGGAGGAGACAGCCTGACCCTGGCCACGGGTGCAGCAGGCATATTTTCATTGCACATACTTTGTCGAGTGGGTGTAAGACATTTTTGCATAAACTGAGTTCACGAATGCCATTTCTTAGTCTTTCCTTTGCCCGCGGTCTTCTGCCCAGTTCCATTTCTTCGCCCTAATTTTACATGTAACTTTCTCCCGGCTGGATTGTTTGTTTGCATCCACGAGTCCCAACGCTTGAACCTCCCGTCCCTTGGCCCTGACCTAATTCTAGGTGCCGGCAGTTTATTTCACCACTTTGGCAAACGCACGTGGCTCTCCTGGAAGCTTCACTTTTGCTGCTAGGCTGGGTGTTGGGGTTCAGTGGGGCTCGGAAAACGTGGTTTAGACACGACCCCGGTCCCTGCAGAGTCCCGGCCCCAGACGCTGCAGGCTGCAGGCGTCAGGCGGGGGCGAGGAGCAGGGAACGGCCGGGTGAATCACTGGGCGTAACAGGTGCCGCAGCCGCAGCTGCGCCCGCAGCGCGCGCGGACTCCAGGGATAAGGTCTTCTTTTTCTCCGGGTTTTTTGGAGGTGAGGAGGAGACTACCGAGGCCCCCACCCGACCAATGCAGGCCACGGTTGTTCATCGCCTAGCAACTGGCGGAGCCAATGGGAGGCGGCGGGGCCTGCGGCGCCGGCGCGCGGGGGCGGGGTGGGAACCTCGGAAACCTGCGGAGGCCGGGAGGCGGCTGCAAGGGGCGGGGAAGGCGGGAGCCCGTGGCGGAGGAGGAGCCGCGGGAGGGAGGCGCTGCGAGGCGCTGCTGGCCCGCGGGCTGCGGGAGCCGGGCTAGGACTCCGAGCGGTGACTCCCCGCCGCTCCCGGGGGCCGTGACGGTGAGCAGCAGCGCCTCGCGTCGGGGATTGTGACGCGCCCCGCCGGGGAGGGGCAGGCGGGCGGGGGTGGGCGCCGGCAAGGGGCGGGCGCGCGCGCGCGGAGGTGAGAGCCGGCACCTGGCTTAGCGCCCCGCTGCTCGGCGGGAGGCTCCGCGCGGCTGTTGGGGCCGTTGCAGGGTGCGGGCGAGCGTCGACCGGGGCCGCGCCTGGAGGAGGAGGTGGGAGGTAGGTACTGGCCCCGGGACCGCTCTCGCTGGCGTTCGCAGAGCTGCGCCCGCGGAGCGCTCTGACCCGGGGAGCCCCAAACCCTCTCTGGGATGGAGCCAGGTTGGCGCCCGGCGTGGGGGGACGAGCAGCGCGGAGACGTGGGGGAGGAGGGGATGGCCGATTTGGGGCTGCAGAGTCTCAGCAGCGGCCGTGGGGCATGCGGGGTTTGGCGACTTGCTAGTGCAGCCGCAAGAGGCAGTCTTTAAAACGAGTTATTGGGTGGCCGCTGCAGTGGAAGAGAACCCCGATAGTGGTGTAGTAAAAAGTCTAGGGGAAGAATTTACATCATCCAAGAGGCAGGCATGTGTGAAAATACTTTGGTTTAGAATTTTATAGTCAACGACAGTAAACTAAATTGTGAGCTCCCTGCACATGTTTTGAGCCTATGCTAATTGCCCAGTTAGGCAAATCGCTTGGGCCCAGGACATAGAATGTACTAATTTGCTGTCTGCACGTATAATACGGGAATCTTTAGATTATTACCCAGTTTCAGGGCCCATAGTTGTAAATGCCAAACTGCCGTTACTGGCAACGCTGATAAAGTTCTTGAGTCTGAGAGAATTGAGATTTCTCTTTTCTGGACGCTGTAATAGATTGAGGATTAGAAAAGAAGGTGATTTAGAAGTGTAAGAGTGGAGGCTTCCTGGGCTCCCTGACAATTCAGATTAGAGTCAGGGTGTAGAGTTAGCTGTGGGTGATGGATGTCTTGGAACCTTTCATGGTTCATAGGGGTTTGGCTTACTGTGGGGTAGAAGAAAATTCTGGTGGTCCTACAGCTTGATCCTGAACTAGAAAGGTTGGTATGAGTTGACTCATTTAGGAGAGTGAATAAAATTTGTAAAGAATTAGAAATTTGGAGAGAAAAGAAATGCCTTTAAAGTTTACGTCAAGCTGTCTTGAAATTTAGAAGTTAGAGGTAGATTTATGAATTTGGATCCAGTCGGCAAAACTTGATCCATCAAATCTCTTATCCTAAAACTATCAACCTACAGGCCTAGGAAGCCTAGGTTATTCATTCACACTAAACAAGTAAGGAAAGCTAATAGCTAATTTAACAGTCTGTTCTGCCTGCTGTCAATGAAAGTTTCTCAAACAAAATGGTTCTTTGAGAAGAGGGTTAGGAACTGATAATTAAAACGAAGGCTCTTTTAGTGACTGGCTGAACCTCTTAGGCCAACTCATTTTGTACTCTTCCTTCTCTTCTCTTTCCCCAGCTGTACAGGGAAGATAAAAAGCTCATGGATTACGTAACATGGGTTGAGGCAGCTTGAAGATAACTGTGAAGACTTAGTTATTCTAGGATGAAATGTGGAGATCTCCTCATAACACATTGTGCCTTGTTGCAAGACTTGTTAAAGCACATTATGTTCTAAACATAATGAGGCAGATATACGAGAAAACTAAAATGTTATGCTGAAATTGTTTGCTAAAGACCTCAAGTCCAGCACAGTGTCCAATTATATGCTTGGGATCTCCTAGTACTTGACAGTATGCTTTTTGGCCAAAGCAGGCCGTGACACTGGTTTTATAAAGTAGGCGTTTGAGTGCCTTCGATGTAGTATGCCCCTAGAGAAATTAGGTGCATGAAAAGACACCGCCCCCAAATTGTGTGATTTTAATTCATTTAACATGCTTAAATTGGATCGATTTCAAAGATTTTTAACTTATTTTTTCCATATCTTTTACAATAGCTGTGAATATGCCTTATTGGTTTCACCATTTGCTCATGACGCAAAGAGGTTTTGATACGATGTGGGTTTGTTTTGTGGCTTTGGTAATGGTGATATGGTTAGCTAGTAGTGAAGGGACAAGTTATCTCGAATTCATGAGTTTATGGGATGAGATAGAATAGAGAAATGCACCATTCATTATTAGTAATGAAAAACATCCTAGAATCGTGCCTTGTAATTGTGGGCCAATGTTTTGTGTAGTACCAGCAGGTTTACTGAATTATTCTTTAATAATTCTTTCAATAAACATTCATTAAACGCTTAGTAAGCTGCTACTTGCCTGACCTGAGGATAAAAAGATGAGTGTTGCCTTGAGGAATTTGTATTTTGGAAATTATCAGCATAGCGAGGGAGGGAGCAAAAAAACCTCACAAAAAACAAATATAGGATGGCTTTCAAAAAGAAGGAGAATTTCAACTGTGTCTGGCAGAGGCAGTGGAGTTCATCAAGCAGCTGGTGCATTCTGCAGCAGTGTACAGTTGAGTTACAGGTGGCTTGGTAGAGTTGGACCAGGGTGGGGTTGCCATATTAATAAGGCTGTAGAACAGTGCTGTGAACGTTGACCAGTAGGTTACAGGGAACCTGCAGAAGATTTTATGAAGGGGAATTATATTTGATTTTTACTTTAGAAGGATATTTCCACCAAAATCAGTAATTTGAGTGATCCAAAATGTATTGAGTATAGTCCAAATAATATCTGAAAGACAGGCGTCCCACACAGCAATTAGACTTGAAGTATATTTTGCTGAAGCCCTCAGAAACTCTAGAAAAGCAGAAATAATTATACAACAAACCTTTCTTAAGTATCTTCTACTTTTAAGACTGGAAGAATAGGGATACAAATTAAATAAGATGCTTCCCCATTTTGAAGCAACCTGCAGTTCAGTAGGAGAAATAACACAGTTATAATGCAGTACAGAATCTGGGTGTCAGACATAAAAATGTCAGACTCTAGCAATGTAGGATTCTGAGATGAGAGAAGAAATAGTCTTTCAAATTAGCAAAAATAAGTTTTTAAATAGAAATTAAACTACAAGCAGTTAAACATTCAGAGCAATCTTAACTACCGTTCTCATCTTTTAACTCTTGTTTCACACATATCCTTTTCTCATATTCTCTTGAGTCACATTTTCGGTTTGATCTACCATACTACTAGCTATGTGATCTTGTGCCCTGGTTGTCGCATTTGTGAAGGATAATAACAATACCTGCTTCGTAGGGGTGTGATTAGAAAAATAAGTTAGCATCCAGAACAATGGCTGGAAAAATAGCTCATACTTACTGAGCACTTAATATTTCTACTTGATATAAAAATGCTGTAATTGAGTAAGAACAGACTTTAAAGACAGGATTTTTTTTTTTGTCATGCTTGATCTATCAATGAGCATCTCATAAAGCCTCTACATTCAGAGAAACATTCTTTTAAACTAAGATTCTTGAACAAGTGGTTTTCCTTTTCTTATTTGGTGATCATCTTTCTGAAGTCTGATTTTCATTTTTACCCCTCAGCTTTGTCATTAAGTCACTAATCACCAAATTCAACACGTTTTTTAAATTCAAAACCTGCCCATTCTATGGCATTTGCTGCTGTGTATTACCCTTTCTCTTTAAAATTCTCCCTTGGCTTTCCTGAAGTCCATTGCCCCATCTCTTTGTATCTCTTGCCTCTGGGTCTCCTTCACTCATGCTGATGTTCTTCGGGATTCGTTCTCCTGCCCCTTTTTTCTTTATGAATTCATCTATCTAAATGTGCTCTGATGTGAGTTCTAGGCTTAGAGTTTATCCCCATGTGAATGTCTTATGAGGGCATCTCCAAACCCAGTAAGCTACACAAAGCTCATTATCTCCACACATTTGCCCAAACCCAGTTTTACTAACTTTACTCCTCTGTTCCCTTATCTAAATGACACTATTATCTGTCAAGTGCCAAAGACAGGTTTTTACATGAGAGAGTAGATGCCTCCCTTTTGTATAGTTGTCACCACGTCCTGAATTATTTCTTACCTGTTCTTCACTATCCTCAGTCACTGACTAAGTCAGCCAGCTGGTCCCTCACCATTAATTGCCCAGTTTACTATAATATCTGTCTCAAGGGTTTTTTTTTCAGATTATGAAAGTCTCGTATGCTTTTTGTAAAAAAAAAAAAAAAAGATAAAAAGCAAAAAAGTATTTAAATTACTTCATGTGTAGTTCTTGGCATACAGTCAGCACTGAGAATATCTTTTTGTGCCACGGTGCTACAAATAGAACTTATTTTTCAAGCATTAAGTTTGGAGGAGATTTTTAGAGAAATATTGTTCTAAAAGAATTGTAGGACTAAATAATTTTAAAATAGTATATACAGCCTAAATAGTGTCCAGTAGATACTTAAAATTCAAGATGGGTTCCAGCCACTGCCTATACTTTTCATTTGTCTGTTAATTGTAATCTGGTTATGCTTTCCTATTTTATTTGATTTTATTTTATTCTCTATTCTGTAGCCTTCGATTTTATTCTCTATTCTATAGCCAAATTTTAGGAATATCCCCCTGCATAGGATCTAGACTATAAAAGCAAGCCAACTCATAGAAAGAATCTGTAAGTGCAACCCATCATTAGCCATGTTGTTTTATAATGAGGCGATAGGCTCAGAGAAGTGATATCATTTGCTCAGCATATTTGTTGAGTGTCAGGAGGAAACCAGGCCTGTGAGGCTTTGGAATCATAAATGGCTAGTTTTTAGTCTTTCTAGGTTAAATAGCTGGATTTTATTTCTGTCTTCCAGATTTGTAACTGTAAGTTACCTAATCTGTTGCCTCAGTTTCTTCCATCAACAAACCAGTGCTATCTTTACTCCTTCCTAGGGCTAGTGTGAGGATTAAGTGATAACAGCTGATGGAGCCCCATCTGGCATGCATTAGATGTTCTTGAGTTCATCAGCTTCTCTCCTACCGGTTCCACATAATTAGCTAGTACAGGAGTTATTAACTTGCCACCCATGGATCCTTTGCAAATGGGTGGCTTCATAGATCCTCTGAAACTCTCGCCCAAATTGCCTGTTCTTGTACTTTTAAAGGAAGAGGGTCATTGGCTTTGGGTTTTGGGACCCAAAACATTTTAACCCCTGAGTTGGCAGTAAGGCCAAGGACCCAGGGCTCTTGGTGCCTCCACAGCCAAACTGACTGGGTAGAATTTAGAATTGCTTGAAATATTTGAGGAACATTATATATATGTATTTAAAACATTTTAAAGGACTTCAGATGTAAAGAATTAGTTTATATTCCTTGGCTCATGACACATTTGTTTAATTGGTCCATTTATAGTTTTAATAATACAGTAAGCACCACCTAACCCTGTGCATAACCCTGTGGGCCCCTCCATTCCTTTTTCCTCTGTCCCTCACCTGAGGCAGCTATTTACTGAATCCTGTATTCATCATTCTCTCGGTGTCTTTTAAATTATAGTTTTATTGCATCACATAATTTAAAACTATATATTACATCCCCTATCTTCTGAAAATTTTTTCATTTTATAATACTGAAATTTATATTATGTGTCACTGAAGTTTTCTGATTTGTGCTTATGGCATAATTTATCCATTTTCCTGTTGGTGGTATATGGGTTGTTTCCAGGGTGATAATCTTGTGCTACTCGCTATTGTGAAGAATGCTGCTGTAGACGTGCACACCTCCTGGCATACGTAGGCAAGAGTTTCTGTTGGGTTTCACTAGAAGTGGACTCGATGGGCTGTAGAGTATGTGAATAGGATAAATGAATATTCAGCTGATGAACTGTTTATTTTTCAGAGTTTCCCCCCATCCTCCAAGGTTTAATAAGCTGCTTAGCCAGGCATTCCCTAGGACTTATTTTCAGCCTCCATTTAGTGCTTTGGAACACTTTTACATCATTCTTGGAATCCATTTTGTAGGACCCTTAGATAAGAATTCCTTTTTGGTGTTCTGTAATTGAAAGTGCATATAAATAAAATACTAATGTGTACTGAACCACATTCTATAGAACACAGCAGTGATTCTCAAACTTTGTGTCAGAATTACATGGAGGTTCTCCCACCACTAAAGTTTCTGAATCTGTAGGTCTGGAGTGGCACTTGATAATTTGCATTTTTAATGAGTTCCCAGGTGATGTTGATGCTGCTGGTCCCAGGACCACACATTGACAACTATAACCAATGATTGAATTTGGGCTAAATCATTGAAAAAACGATGAGTAGATTTATTAATTATGTTTGGTTTCTTTGTTATTTCCAATGCCTTTAGTAGATATTATTACCATTTCATTATTTGAGGAGTGAAATACCAATAAATAGTAATTTTAAAATTTGATTTGGACTTCTTAGCTGACTTTTAACCTTAAAAGGTGATAGACTTCTAAAAGTGCCTCTTTTTTTTCTTTTTTCTTAATAATCGTCTAAGAATATGATTGCTGCTATTCCTGTTTGTACGTTGGAAGAATTTGAAACTGATACACTGTTTCTAAATTGCCATGCTCTTGATTCATACCCTGAATCACCTTGCTCCTTCTCTGAGCTGTTACCAATCAAGATTACATTGAAAGCCCTTCTAAATTGCAGCATGGACAAAGTGTTGACTTGTCTATCATACTAAAACAGCAGCAAACCTTACACTAATACATCCTTGAACTTGGACGTTCATTCAGCAGTCTTGACTGGGCTCCAACCTTGGGTGAGTTACCAAAGTGGGGTACAAAGAATATGCTGACAAGCCTGCCAAACAAGAACTTAGTTGTGGTGGGAGAGAAATTTTATTCCTGTTAGATCTGTGCTGTAATACAGTTCATGTTAAGTGTTCTAGAAGCACAAAGAGAAGGGATGGCAGTGTAGGGAAAGCCTGGAAATATATTTGCTAGATTTTTCAAAATTTTTTTGAATTGCTACATACAGAGTTTAATATTTTGTCTGCTTTTGTGTAGTTCCCATTCCAGTTATTCAGTTGGCATAATTATTTGATTATAATTTAGTTTCAGGTGAGGTGGTAAAGAAGAGAATGCTTGTTCGGTTTGAAAAAGCAGCTTGAGGGGAGGAAGAGCATTAGGACTCTTGTGAAGATTGACTTAATTATATACGTAAAGTATTTAGAGTAGCTCCTGGCACATGTGTTATTAAACCAGTACCCTATGTCCTAGTTACAGTGTACTTAGTTTTCCACCTCTTATTCCATTAAATACCCACAACCTTAAGAAGTAGATTATCATCACCCCATTTTACAGGTGAGGAAACCATCTTGAAGAGAGCGTCTTGGAAATAAGTGTCTTCATCAAGATATGACTCAGTCTGTTGACCTGGGCCTCTGAGGCTTGCATTGTTTGCACTGTACTTTCCAGCTATAAATCCTCTATTGGCCACAAAACATCAGGAAGGCACATTATTAATATCAGTTTTTGAGTTTGCACCATTCATGTGTATTTAAATATATGAGGAAGAGTTTATTTCTGTGGAAAATATCTAGAAAATGACACCACTCAGAAGAAATAATTTAGATTTTAAATTCATAAAGAGTAGATTTTCTAAGAGGTTGGACTTAATGTGTTTCTGTACTGATGTGCGCATCTGAACAATTTTAAGGTGCAGAGATATTTCTAATGGAATTCAAAGCTATAGTCTCCTTTATAACAAAATCATAGTTGAAGGTGGTATTACAGTTTTAAATAATTGTAATATATCTAGTTTTCAAGAGTCAATACTGATAACTAAATTCTTAAGTTTTAGGACTGAATTTGTAAAATAGGACTAATGTTAAATGACTTAGTTTTATCTTCTTAACTCAACACTTAGTTTTATCTTAACCCAACAGTGTGGTAACTCTAACTTTGTGAGATTTTAGCAAAGACTTCAGTTAGCTCTATTTGTGAAAAATTCTGTGCAATATTTAGAAGCCCAGATGGTGTAAAGTTACCATGTCCCTCTATAATGGAAAGCTATTATTTTCTGTCGACTGAAATTGTTTTAGAATTCTGAGTAGGTAGGGAATTGCACCTTCTCAAGTTTGAATTTCAAGTGAGCTTGAAAAGAACACTTAAAGTAGTGTACTTTGTGAGGGAAATCTTGTAATCGGAATACTGTGTTTCTGCAGAGCTCTCTTTCAGTTTGTAGCTGCAGAGATTTGGGGGTGAAGAGGACAAGACAAATGGGAATTGAGAGTAATTCTTTTCTCTAGAGGATTGACTCTTTTGCTACTTTTCCATTGCTCTTTTCCTTTCTCCACCTATCTACCTGCCAGAATGAACATGTTAATTTGTTATCAGTTATTTGAGTATTCATTGATTATGCCATCCTTTAAGCTTAGTGTGAGGGAGGGGATACAGAAATGTAAAATGTGTGGTACTTGAGAGTGTGGCTGGGAAAGTGAAACAAACCAATAAGTATATGGAGGGCTTAGAGATTGAGCTTTGTGGGCTGGAGTAGTTGGAGAAGGTTATGTGATGGGGACGGCGGTTGTGCACTGTTTTGCAAAAGCATTAGTTTTGAGATAGGTGCAAGAAGAAAGCACAGGTGGAGGCACAGAGGCTGAAGTGAGTGTGCCACAAGTGGGACTCGGTTCATATTGTAAACATTTACTGAGCACCTGCTGTGTTTCAGGTACTGTTGGCTACAAAGATGCAGACATTCCCTGCCCTCTAGAAGTTCATAAACTAGTCGAGAAGACATCTAACCATAATAATATAGAATGATTAATTGTAATACTGGATGATATCATTGTTAAAAACCTGATCAGTGGCATTTGTAGTGTATGGCATCATTTTTAGTTATGTTTCAGTAAATTATGGTTTAAGTTTTAGAAGGGACTCAGAAATTTCTCAAGAAATTTATATATATTTAATATACATACTTAAAAACTTGTATGAGTTATCTATTGCTTCATAACAAATTACTCCGAAATTTAGCAGCTTCAACAGCCAGCTTAGAACAGATGAGTCAGGAATCTGAGCACAGCTTAGCTGGGTGCTCTGGCTCAGGGTGTCTGACTAGGCTGCCAAGGTGTTGGACAGGGCTGCAGTCATCTCAGGGTTTGAGTGAGGTAAAATCTAGTTCTAAACTGACTTGTATGGTTTTTGGCAGGCCTCAGGTCCTGTCCACCTCAGACATCAGTTCCTTGCCACACGGACCTCTCATAGAGTTGCTTACAACGTGATGGCTTGTTTTCCCCAGGAAGAGGGATCTACGAGGGCAACAAGTAAAAAAAAACAACCTTAAACGGAAGCCACAGCCTTTTTATAACCTAATTTTGGAAGTGAAATCCCTTCACTTCTGCTATATTCTGTTTGTTGGAAACTAGTCAGTAAATCTAGCCCATACTCAAGGAACAGAATAACCCAAGGGCGTGTCCGCCAGGAGGCAGAAATAACTGAGAGCCATCCTAGAGACTGCTTACCCAAAGTTCTACAAGGTATTGTTGTGTATTGAGAACCTCTTCGTCTTTGCGGTAGAAGGAAAAAGATGAGCTAGCCAAGGAACTTTACTGATGGAAAAAACAGATGTGATTAACCAGAAAAAACAAGATGTTTTTGCTAAAGGTCTATAAAGTTAGTTTCAATATTGTGTTAATATTTACGATAGAGAAGTATAAACAAGAACAAAGCTATCGTTTGTGGCCAAGCAGAGACCAATTTTACAAGTGTGCCTCAACTTAATTAATATATAAGTTCCAGTGAGAATTGTATGCTCTGAATGGACTCATTTAAAGTGAATTGTCAAGAACACAGTCTTCTAAATAGTGGAAATCATTTTGATTATATTCTATTTTCAGTTGGATGTGCATGCATGGTAGAGATTTATGTGTACAAAGTTGAAAGGTTGAATAGTGATAGAATGAAAAGAGCCCAGAGTTGACTGGGCGTGGTGGCTCACGCCTATAATCCTAGCACTTTGGAAGGCCGAGGCAGGCAGATGACTTGAATTCAGGAGTTCGAGACCAGCCTGACCAACATGGTGAAACACCATCTCTACTAAAAATACAAAAATTAGCTAGGCACCCACCTGTAATCCCAGCTACTCAGAAGGCTGAGGCAGGAGAATCGCTTGAACCTGGGAGGCGGAGGTAGCAGTGAGCTGAGATTGCGCCACTGTACTCCAGCCTGGGTGACAGAGCGAGACTCCGTTTCAAAAAAAAAAAAAAAAAGGAAAAGAGCACAGAGTTTTGATATCAGATTTGTTTCCTGGCTTCACAGCGAATTAGAAATGTGACCTTGGGCAAACCTGTTGATCTCTCTGAGCCCTACTACCTATCTATAATACAGAAAGCAAAAGAGAAAACACTTGGACATGAGGAATGATAGATTTAAGCTCTGCATGATTTTACCCAGAAAAGACCAGAGTTCCCTTTCTTATTTTATACCTGAAGTGTATGGCATTGGTACTTTGCAACCCATAGTGACATATAGGGAAGACAGAGTACTAATACTTAAAAAGTACTTACTACTTCAAAAGTAGTAAGGTAACCCTTTTACTAAAATTATTATAAGATTTTCTATTACAGTATAAAGACATTGATTGGAATCTATGTTGAGAAGTAGTTTGAACATGGAAGTTTATTAGATGGCTATATACATGTTACTTACCACTAATGAACAAAACTATGTCTCTTATTTATGGATTACTTTATACTCTTGCTTTGATGTATTTCAAGATTGTTCCCTGACAGTCTTAAATGAATGAAATGCCTTTTATAAGATATTTAAATTATTTAATCTTCAAGTTTTGCTCATAAAATTCACTTATGAATTTGATCCATCTTGGAATTTGGGTAGCTGTATCTGAGACAGGTCTCAATTTAGAAAGTTTATTTTGCCAAGGTTAAAGACACATCTGTGACACAGCCTCAGGAGGACCTGACGACATGTGTCCAAGGTGGTTGGGGCACAGCTTGGTTTTATACATTTTAGGGAGACATGAGACATCAGTCAGTATGTGTAAGATGTACATTAATTGGTTGAGTCTGGAAAGGAGGGACAACTTGAAGTGGAAGGGAAAGGGGGGCGGGGGCTTCCAGGACCCAGGTAGATGAGATGAAAGGTTGCATTCTTTTGGGTCTTTGATCAGCCTTTCACTGAATACGCAATTTACATGTGAGAGGGAAGTAGAGGAATAGCCACTTAGGCCTTAGTCTGGTTCACTGAATCTGCGTTTTTACGTAAATAATAGGGCATAGGAAGCAATCAGATGTGCATTTGTCTCAGGTAAGCAGAGGGATAACTTTGAGTTCTGTCCTTTGTCCCGCACGTTGGAAAATAAGCTATGGATTTACACTGCAAGAGTGAAATCCAACAGAACTGTTTTAGGGTAAAAATCTTGAGGCCCACAAGGAATTTTGGACAAATGTAGCTTTTTAATCTTTGTAGCTATTTTATTTAGGAATAAAATGGGAGGCAGGTTTGCCTGATGCAGTTCCCAGCTTGACTTTTCCCTTTGGCTTAGTGATTTTGGGGTCCCAAGACTTACTTGCCTTTCACATACTCTAACCAATCATATTAATAGATAGAGAGTATTTTAGGTTACAAATTACTTGAACTAAAACATGAATCACTGCTTACTTTTTTCTCCTAAGGTAACTGTGGTAACAGTGCTAGAATAACTAAGTTTGTTCTTCAGTTGTGAGGAATAATCATGTCCCCTATATAATGGCTTACTATTATTTGATTAATCTATAATATGAACGTGTGTTCCTGCACTGACTTTGTAATGGAGTCCTTCTTGGTTGCATTTGATGCTTTCAGATTGAAATGGGCTTGTGATGGTATTATATTTATGCAAAACAGATACGGTTCTGTTACCTTTTTCTTTTGCTTTTGAAATTAACATTGACTTAGCTTAACATCTTCATAAAAAATGCTTTGCAACCTTCAGCAATGCAGCTTTGACTATATTTGAGCTGAAATACAATAATATGCTTAAATTCACTGGTTAGTTTTAGGGTATGTATTGATAAGGAGTTGTAAGTCCCCATTCTTGGAAAAACTGGTCAGGTAACTTTTCTTTTATCACAAGTCTCCTAACGTAATTGGTACATCATTGAACAGAAGAGGATTCATGGAAACTTTTAGATTGTGTGAAATGATATACTGTTAGTTAAGTTTTTTGTTTCATAGGACTTCAAAATGGGGTTTTGGTTTTCATTGTAAACATTTTACAAAGTTTGTTTGTATTAATAGGGCAGGGAACAATTCACTGTCTAATCTATAGACACAGGAGAGCTAAATTCAGAGAGAGTAACTGACTTAATTTACAATTTTAAAGAATGGATATATAATAGACACATTTTGGTGTTCTTTCTGTATGAGGAGAAAAGACACGTAAGGCACTATTGTCTTACTTAAAAATACCTTAACAAGAACACAAAGAAATTGGAAAGGTGCCTATTACTGTTTTCTTCTGACCTTGTTTCTTCCCCCCAACCAGTTGATTATGAAATTAGCTCACTGCCTACTGTGTCTTTATAAAGATATCTGTCGCTAGATCATTTAAGAATATGTGTTGAACCTGTATTAAGAGCAGCGGTGCATTTTGTTACAGATTTTAGAAGCCTGTCATTTGTACCAAATAGCCCTGTGTCTAGATAATGATGATGATGATTAATATTAGCTTATGTTTGTCTTCTATGCCAAGCAGTGTGCTAAATATGACTTATCTCTTGGGATAAGTACATTATACCTTATCTCTTGGGAAACTTAGGAGGTATGCTTCACTGTTATGGTAATTTATCTGTGAAGAAACTATGGCTCAGAGAGGTTAAGGAATTTACCCAAAGCAGAGTTCTATTAGAATAGGTTTATTGTTCCTTGGATTCTGTTTTACTTACAGTGATTATCTCAGAAAGCCAAAAGTAAAATCAGTGTCTTTCTTAGTTGGTACGGACTCAGTCTTTATCCTTCTCATCCTGTTGCTGATACCCATTTAAGGACAGTGGGAAGAACAAAATAGTTCAAGGTGCCCTTCCTTACCAAGCACATGAGTAGAAAAGTGGCAAAAGACCATTGCCAGACTGAATTACCTCCTGTGTATGTGAGTGTGTGTGTAACATCACAACATGTAATATGACACACAACATCATCTGTGTTAGTATTTATTATATGCCTCTCTACAACTTATAAATCATCCTTCATTTCTTTTTTGCCCACATTTCAATCCAT
This sequence comes from Hylobates moloch, assembly GCF_009828535.3. Taxonomy (NCBI): domain Eukaryota; kingdom Metazoa; phylum Chordata; class Mammalia; order Primates; family Hylobatidae; genus Hylobates; species Hylobates moloch. The sequence continues at coordinate 141,683,556 of NW_026652280.1, forward strand.
CTTTGAGTCCTGAAGGTTCTGTCTCCAGAACACATCCCTAATTCATCTGCCTGTTTCTGCTTCCACAGTTAGAACTGTAGTTTAACACTGGTCGTCTTGCCTGAACTATTGTAGTAGCCTCCTGATTTCTTCCAGCTTTTACAATTGCCTACCTATAGTCTACTCACAGAGTAACCACAGTAATCTTTCTTAAAGCATAAAAGAGAACATGCTACTTTCCTGCCTGCAAGAAACACATCAATAGATTTTCATTGCAGTTTAGAGGAAATCTGACTTCCTACGCTGTAGCCTTGCTTACTGTGCTTCAATTATACTGGCCTCTCTGTTTTTCATCGTTAATACATTAATATCCATCGTAAGTCTTTGTATGTGCTGTTTCCTTCACCTGGGCTGCTCTGGCCATTGATTTTCTTTTGGCTGACTCTGTATCATTTAAGTTTCACTTCAGATGTCACTGTTTCAGTGGAGGTTTTCTCACTGATCTAAATGCTCCCTATCTTAATACTCTCTCATATTACTATGTTTTATTTTCTTTTTAGTTATCACTCTGTTAAGTTGTTGCTCACTTGTTTAGTATTTATTTCTACCTCCATCAGAATATGAACTTCACTTCTTGAGAACGTGGCCTCCCTTGTGCCTAGAAAAATGTAGTAGCACATAGTAGGAGCTCAATTAGTATTTATTGGATGAATATAAATTTCTTTTTTCTTTTTGAGATGGAGTCTCACTCTGTCGCCCAGACTGGAGTGCAGTGGCACGATCTCAGCTCAGTGCAGCCTCTGCCTCCCGGGTTCAAGGGATTCTTCTGCCTCAGCCTCTTGAGTAGCTGGGATTACAGATGCATGCCACCACACCTGTTAAGTTTTGTATTTTCAGTAGAGACGGGAGTTTCACTATGTTGGCCAGACTGGTCTCAAACTCCTGACCTCAAGTGATCCACCCGCCTCAGCCGCCCAAAGTGCTGTGATTACAGGCATGAGCCACTGTAGCCGGCCTAAATTTTCATTTAACACTATATTTTGAATATTTTACCACAGTCTTAAATATTCAGAACAATGGTTGTGAACTCTTGATCCACAGTCCAGATCTGGCCTAAAGACACATTTTATTTGGCTTATTACATAGTGCTGTTGTTTGAGGTATAACTTACAGTCAAGTGCACAGATCTTAAGTGTACAACTTGATGAATTGAACTTGTGTATACCAGTGTAACCACATCTCAGATCAAGATGTAAAAAGTTTTGGCACCCCAGAAGTCTCACTCATTTCCCTCTGTAGCCACTCCCGTTTCCCACAGGATAACTTAATACATAGTTTTTTTTTTTTTTTTAATTAGCTACTAACATTTTAAAATTGGGAGACTTCACATACAAATCCAGAGTTCCAGTATCTCATAAAAACATCAAAGATCAACACAACCGCTTTCCCCTTGACCACAATTTATTGTAGCCGAGAAGCAGCTGTCCACAGTATTGACATGTGTTCCCCAGGCTGCCTGCAGTCTTCACCCTTCCTCCACTTCCCCCGACCTTGAAATCAATTGCCAGTTGCCACTTACAATTTCATTTGAATTGTTTTTCTTATGATGGAGAAATATTTCTCTTCCATTGTCTTTACAAAAAAATGAAAACAGAAAAGGTGTCTTATACTTAGTCCATGCCATTGATTTGTAGTTTTGGCTGTTTGTTAGCCATCCTAATTCCACACAGTTATGTTTAAATGCTGTACAAATATATTGTTTATTTACTCATTCTTCTATGGAAACGTAAACACATTATTTTTGGTTTTTTTGATATTGTAAGTAACAAATTTTAGATTAATCTTTATACACATTTTATTAGGATAATCTTTTAGAAGTAGATTTTCTGGATCAAAATATATTTTCATTTTTAAGACTTGATACATATTGTCAGCTTTCTTGGTAGTAGTGTAAATTGCTATAATCTGGAGAGAGTATATGGAAGTTTCATTTCTCTACATATTTGCCAACACTTGGAATTGTAATTTACAAGTTTTGCCAATATAGTTGGTAAAAACAAACAAAAATGGAAATGCTGGCCAAGAAGAAGTTTTTCATCATCTCATCTATATAAGTAATTGTATTTTATTTTAGAGGATATAATATGGAAATATTACTTAGTACAATGCTATACCTTAGATGTATGTTGAGTCAAATCATGTACCATGTATCTTGTATATAAAGTAATATGAATAACTCAGTAGAACTTAGGAAGCCTTTAACCTTGATCCTTACATATTATTTATATTTCTGTGTATATACACACACCATGTTCTATATCTGTGCATGGGAATAGATATTGCAAAATCCTTCTGTTTTGAAGCACATACAACTAATTCTTAAGCGTTGGGTGTACATTGGCTTTCATATTTTAAATTAGATGCCATTATTCTATAATCTGCTTTTTAAGGAGATGCCTACATAGAAGAGTGACAGCAGCTGGACTAAGTGTTTAACTGCTGAACTAGTTCCTCAGGTATCCTGGCTCTAGAGATTGCTATGGGAGATTGGATGACTGTTACAGATCCAGGTCTGTCTTCAGGTAATTAAGTCTAAATAATTGTAAACTAAAGCAGAAACTGTAAAGGTGAAATTTTCAATGAAAATATAAGATAATTACTGCAGATGTTGAAGATGTGACTAAAGAGAGACAAATGGTTATAAAATACTTATTTTCATGTCTACTGAGAACACCACTTTATTTGTATCTTTTTGGAAAAAAAAGTATATCATTTTCATAAAGAGGCTTTGCCCTAATTTGAAAATACCTTAAAATATGTATGTATGTATTATAATTATATCTATGTTTATGTGTATATATGTAATTCAAAGTCTTTAGTAATGGAGATTATGTTAGCTTTACATAAGTTTTTCTAAATTATTTATATAAGTGCCTTTTATTCTTTCAGAAAGCAAAACTATCTCTCAATATACCTCAGAAACAAAGATGTCTCCATCAAGTTTATACTCACAGCAAGTGCTATGTTCTTCAATACCTTTATCAAAAAATGTGCACAGTTTTTTCAGTGCCTTCTGCACAGAAGATAATGTTGAACAGAGTATTTCATATCTTGATCAGGTAACATGTTTTTGTAAAAAACAATAGCATAAATCATGTTATATAATAGAATGTATCAAAATTATGAGAAAAACATTTGTCAAACACAAGTTTGTTGTTTATGTAGTGCCCCTGAGACTTAGATTTTCAGAGAACCTTGGTGATTATCTTATCTAGAGATAGCAAGTCTAACTTTTTTGTTTGGAGCAGCTTGGCCTCCTCATTGTCCCAGGGGCTCTTCCACTGAGAGTCCAGTCATCACTTTATGGATGCAGAAACCCAAGTGCCTTGCTCCATGTCACAAATTTATAGCAGAGGCTAAAAGAGCCGCGTCCTCTTAACTCTTTGTCCTTTGGGATATTGAACATTTTCTTAACTATTTCAAGATAGTTTTCTATTTTTCTAAGAAAAGATTTCTGTCTTTTGATTTTTTTTTTACTAAGTTGTCCAGTAACCAACCTTTTAAAATATTTCACATTTATTTTTAATTTTTGACAAAAATTGTATATATTTGTCATGTTCAACGTGATGTTTCAGAATACACATTGTGAAATGGCTCAGTGTGCATACCTCACATACTGATATCATTTTTTGTGGTGAGAATTTACTCGCTCAGCAATTTCAGGAATATAGTACATAGTTATTAGCTGAGGTCACCGTGTTTTACAATAGATCTATTGAACTTATTCTTCCTATCTAACTGAAAGTTTGTATCCTCTGACCAGTATCTCCTCAACTGTAACCAACTTTAAGAAAACATTTTCTCCTACCAGGAATTGACTACTTTTGGTTTTCCTTCATTATATGAAGAATCCAAAGGTAAAGAGACAAAGAGAGAGTTAAATATAGTAGCTGTTTTAAATTGTATGAATGAGCTGCTTGTGCTTCAGCGGAAGAACCTTCTAGCTCAGGAAAATGTGGAGACACAGAATTTGAAGCTGGGAAGTGATATGGACCATCTACAGAGCTGCTATTCAAAACTTAAGGTAGAAATTGCAGATCTGTATTTTAATGCCATAATTATATAATTGAGTACTATAGATTTTTACTGACTTTATTAAATATTTCAGGGTTTTCTTAAGCTTTAGGGTTTTCTTTTTAAACAGGTAAGTAAAAGTGAACTTATAATTTACAAACATCTGCTTCCTAATACCTACAGTATATTGAAGGCATTAATTTTTTGACCTGTTTAATGACTTGCCGAATCTGTAAAAAGTTAGATTAGGAAATATTTATGCTCTGGGAAAATAAAATAACAATTCTGTCACCCCATCCAATCTTGGTTAAGAAAGTGTATGCTTCATTTAAAAGTCTTATTGTAAGAGGCTGCACAAGTTAATTCCAAGAAAAATATTATTGAGGCATCTATGATGCCAAATGAGCTAAGGCTCAATAATTAAAGCAGACTAGATAACTTCTCTTAGAAGCCCTGGGTCTCTGGAAAAGACTATAGAAAAATGCTATAGTAAACTTGCTTTTCTCTTAAAAAAATAGGAAGTATTTTTCACAGGACCATAGAACCTACTAACTTTAAAATGTAGAATATTTGATACTGGTTTCTGTTTTGATTTCTTTCTTTTTCTTCCTTTTATGTTTTCATTTTTATTTTAAAAATGTTTATCCAAGGAGACGGGAAGAAGGTGTTCAAAATCATGGGGTGGTCGGGACTTATAGTTGTGTATTATTAAGGATGTAATATAAATCAATCCAAGTCAAATTTTTTCCTAAATATACAGTTCTATATTGGGTTTTGTTATTTGTGGAAATCAAAGCCTTTGCATTTGCATGCTGTCAGATGACCAGCTTCCTTTTAGTTTTTCATCTGTCGGTCCATGCCTGTTTGCTTTTCCTTATTTTTCTTTGTGTACATCCTCCCCCACCCCACGCCATCTAAGAAAACAATAAAAAAAAAAAACCCACTCAGAATCTTGAATCTTTGAGCTCTGTGAGGGAATAATTGGACCTGTCTACAGAATATTTAAAAATCCCCTAGCAGGAAATGTGCTATAATGATGTGGCATAGAGTTGGCCTACATAGGAACACTAGAAACACTTGGAGATTGGTTTAGAGACATCTTCGCTCTTTACGAGCGCCTGTGCCTACCAGCCTGTCATTGATAATGCTGTCTCATGTTATCTTCTTGGTTCATACACAGTGATAAAAGTGTGTTTTCTCTTAATAATGTTTTTAGGCTTTTGTGCATCATATTCCTAAGGGATAGAGATGATCCGGCTATGTGTCTCGGCTGACTGGGGAACTGTGGTAGATTGGAGAGGGTAGTTGGTGCCCCCCAGGCTTGTGAAAAGGTTATGAGTTATGGATGCTACTTTAATCCAGATCAGATAGACCTATGGAAGGTCTTATTAAGGATTGGGCTGATCCAGAGTTGTAACCCTTGGCCACATGTCTTACAGGTAGCTAGTAAATCATTATGATATGTTGGTGATCGGAGGCTATTGAGCCTTTCCTTCAAGGAGTGGTCCCATTTATTAGGACTACCCAGAGCAGATGTCTTCTAATACGGGATTTGACCTGGGCCAGAATCTTGTTATTTTGGGTCAACTATGGACAGAAATGTGTATTCAATGGGGAAAGTTGCCAATCTCTCTGGAAAAGTTTCTAGATCTAGCTTATGATTAATCTAACTTGTTGAACAAAATTTATTGAGTATGTGCTGGGCACTAAGTTTCAAAGATGAGTGAAACCCCAGTCCTAGTTCACGAGGAGATTGCAGTCCAGGGAAAGGAGACATATTGGAACATAACTATTTGCTTCATTAATTGTTCTTGGGGTAGGAAGCAAGGGAAAGCTTCACGGAGAGGTAACACCTGATCTGAGATTGGAAGAATGAGTAGAAATTTGCTAGTGTTTGGAAATGTCATTCTAGGCAGACTATATGACTTGTATAAATGTGTAGCAGCATAAGAGATCACTGCACTTTAGAGGAACCACAAATATCTCTGTCGGGGCTGCGATGGGTATGAAGAGTGGTATGAGGTAAGGCTGGAGCCTCATCTCCAGATGGTGTAAGAGGAATTGTACAAAAACAGGGAAGCACTGAGGAGTTGTAAACAGGAGGAAGACAATGTGTAAATATTCTGGCAGTGGGGTGGAGAAATTATAGGGGAATTGCAGACTTGTATTTGGGATGGAGTTAGGGGGCTCAGAAAGCCCTGGTGATAAGGATGCCTGTTAGCGACCCTTTGCTGAGGCTTTGGACTTGAACTAGGGTAGTGCTAATGGGGATAGTAAGTAAGATTGAAATCTGACGAACACTTAGGAAGTAGAATGGGTAGGATTTTATGAAAAATTGAATTTGGAGAATAGGGGTCATGGATTCAAGACCCAATTCAGGTCTCTGCCTTGAGTTACTGAGGATGGTGATGTGATTCACTAAGAAAGGAAGGACGGGTGTGTGCAGATGTTCAGGGGTGATGCTGAGTTCAGGTAAAGTGTTGATAATCATGCTGAGTGAATTTCCGATTTGACGTATATGCTACGTATCACCTGGCCTAGTACCTGTAAGTTATGTCATGCCAACTGATCTACCCTAGTAGTAAGTTTTACACATTCAGAAAAAAAAGGGTGCCAAAAATTGACAACCTTAGAGTTATCCAGGTTGTACTCCTACGTTTTCTGTATCTTCTTGAGATCTGTTCTTACAGAAATTGTGCAAGTTATTATTTATGGTCGGTTATGACATAATTTGATTGGCTTTTGAATTTTGTAAAAATATTAGTACAATTTAAAAAATATTCCGTATGGGTGGCCTCATGCAGAACTCAGCATAGTTCCTCAGATGCGATAAGTTGAAAAGGAGCATCTTGTCTCATATTAATTCTGGTTTTGCTGCCATTCCTCTCTGGGAAGTACCTTCAGAGACTTTACCACTTGCAGGGAGAAGTGGTGTCACACAGAAGTCCCATTTCTGTGACTTGACGTGTTGCCACTTTGCTTGGTCACCCATCTTTTTCTTCAGACTTAGCTCCAGATCACTTTTGCTTCTTTTTCAAAGCCAAGTACACTCTCGAAGGATGATGACATTGCCGTACTTGAGGAGATCTTCAAAAGTGTGGTATAGAAGTGTTAAAAAGTATTAAAAATAAACTTTAAAAATATTCAGGGGCAGCATCATGGAGTGATGCTCTTTCCAGGGATCCATTTTGAAGCACTTTTATATATATGTACAAAATTTGATATGTAAATTAACATTTGATGTGTAAGTTTAAATGTTATAATTTTATAGTGTGCTTTGTAATAATTCCTTTAAATAAACATTTCATGTGCCACTAACATTTGATTTTGACTAATAAACACTAGGATGTATAACTTCTTGTTACTGATCTTTTAAGGATTCAGTTATTCTAAATCCTTTATTAATTTTAAGCAAAATTGCATATAAATGTTTTAGGAACAACTGGAAACCTCCAGGAGGGAAATGATTGGGCTTCAGGAAAGAGACAGACAGTTACAATGTAAGAACAGGAATTTGCATCAGCTACTAAAGAATGAGAAAGATGAGGTGAGTTGTCAGTTATTGCAGATGAAGTTTAAGTGAATTTTTGTTTTCTTTGTAATGTGAGATGACCATAAGAGCCACTTTACTTGAAAAAAGAAAGAACCATTTATTCATTTTTCCCCAAATTGATATGGTGGACCTTTGTGTATAGTATCTAACTGGAAGGTCAGGAACCCTCTCCACCACAGTCCTCGCCCCCCAGTGGTTCCATTTGGCTTAGATATTAGTTCATAGCTGGTAACAGCCAGTGTCCTGGACTGCCCTTCCTGGACTCATGTTCACTGTCACTTTTTCTTAGGCACAAGAGTGCTTTAAATGCAGATCTTTTATTCTCTGCTGTACCTGTACGTGACGGCTGAGGTGCCCCTTCTTGCATGCACTGTCTTAAATATTGACATTGTTCATCTAGTCAAGCAGTTTCTTCATTAAATGGGCGCAGAAGCAGTTCACATTAAAAATCTAATTTCTGACACAAAAGATACAATTCTAATTTCTGTTTTAGTGGTTACTTAGCAGAATTCTAATTTCTACTTTAATGGTTACTTGGACCTATAGCACTAATGCATTTCAAAATACTATTTTTTAATTTGTGTAGGAGGAAACCATTATGTTTTTATTGCTCTAAAGTATGACCCCGACCATGTAATAACTATAAAAATATAATACTTAGTTTCAGTATTTTATATGTTGTTTTAACTATAATTAAAGACTTCTGAGGAGTGTATTTCTTTAAAGAGCCCTGGAGTGGTTTAGATAGATTTGTTTTACCATATTTGTTTATTTAGTAGTATATTTAGTAGGTAATTAGTATTTAAACTGTAAGGTTGCTTATACATGTTTCCTTGAGTTCACAGACAATTTTGACTAGATCTGTTGATTACATTTAAACGCTTTGAATACAGTTCATCTTCAGAAGGGATTAAGTTAATCATGTTAATCCCTAGCAGGGATTGCAAATGGCTTTATAAAAGAACAGGACATACTCTATCAGGAGCTGCCTGAGAAACTGTAATAGATCTAAATTTTGAACAGCAGTGTCTGGCACATAGTAGATACTCAGCAAATATTTGGACTGGATTATTCTGCTGTTTGGACTTACTCTTATTTGAGAATTGTTTTTAATTAGAAAAACAAGCCTGCTTACCTGCTGCCATGTGTCACAGGCTTTAATTCACTTTGTCACAGATTAATAAAAAGTATAAGTGATTGTAAGTCAGTAATACAAGGAGTTCACTAAAAATGATCAGATGAATTCTGTTTATCTCAGATGAAGCTTTAATCATTTTAATACTTCCATAAGAATATCTGGTTTTTAAATGATCAGAGTCTATATGTAAGGTAAAATGTATAGGAGATAATTTAGAAAATTAGCACTTCTGGAAATTTCAGAATTAAAAAAACTTTATGTGATTCATATAATATTTTAAAAAGTGGTTTCTACTGGTTACAAATAAGGAAGAATCATCCTAGGATTTTAAAACCTATATAGGGAGATGAATTTTAGGATTTTTCTCTTTCGAATTTGTGAATTGTAACTGGACTTATAATAGCAAATGCCTTTTTCAGGTACAAAAATTACAAAATATCATTGCAAGTCGAGCTACTCAGTATAATCATGATATGAAGAGAAAAGAACGTGAATATAATAAACTGAAGGAACGTCTGCATCAACTTGTTATGAACAAGAAAGATAAGAAAATAGGTAAACAGCTGTCAAAGATCAACTAAGAGAATAAATAAGCTAATACTATGCTTAGAAATAATTGCAAAAGGATTGAACACAGTAACTCATGAAATGTTATTTTCATGCTTTATACAATTGATTTTCGGTGGTGTTTGTTTATATAAAATTTAGACAACTGGTTAGTGGAAAATAAGTCATTTTGCCTTGCTTTATTTAATTGCATGTATTTTTTAACATGACCGGTGTAGAATTAATCCGTAGAGGAAAACTAAGCCAGAGGACATTCTAATTTTCCATAGCAAAGAACTGATAATATTAAAAATCAGTGTCAGTTTCTGATTATCAAAAGAAGTATTTTAGAGTAAACCTCATAAAATTTTTCTTTTTTTTTTTTAATGGGTGTTACCTATATATATATATATTTTTTTTTAATTATACTTTAGGTTTTAGGATACATGTGCACAATGTGCAGGTTTGTTACATATGTATCCATGTGCCATGTTGTTTTGCTGCACCCATTAACTCGTCATTTAGCATTAGGTATATCTCCTAATGCTGTCCCTCCCCCCTCCCCCAACCCCACAACAGTCCCCGGAGTGTGATGTTCCCCTTCCTGTGTCCATAAGTTCTCATTGTTCAATTCCCACCTATGAGTGAGAACACGCGGTGTTTGGTTTTTTGTCCCTGCGATAGTTTACTGAGAATGATGTTTTCCAATTTCATCCATGTCCCTACAAAGGACACGAACTCATCCTTTTTTATGGCTGCATAGTATTCCATGGTGTATATGTGCCACATTTTCTTAATCCAGTCTGTTGTTGTTGGACATTTGGGTTGGTTCCAAGTCTTTGCTATTGTGAATAGTGCCGCAATAAACATACGTGTGAAAATTTTTCATCAGACCAAATCGTTAATGTCAGTTTGAGTTCCTTTAAATAAGTTTAGCTGTACATTTTTGGAGCAGCTAGTCAAAAGGATGGACTATAAAAGTTAGGCATGTGTGTGTGTCTAAGGTATACTTTTTTCCTAATAGTAGTCTTTTTCAAAACTTTAAGCCATTTCATCCAAATATGTGGATAATTTCAAGTAGATAGTGTAAATTAAAAAGCAAAGAAACAGGAAAGTAGAGCTTTACAATACAGTTTTGCTGGCCTGGTATAAATACGAGACACAAGAAGTGTGTGTATTTATTTATTGAAGAGTGATTTCCAAGTGACTATAGGTAGTCCTCTAACATACATTATACCGTGACACCCCTAAACTGTCTTACCTTAGATTTGAAAAACAGGCGATGAGTGTACGTTTCAGGCTGTCATGTGGTAGACTCTGCCTGCTGTCAGCAAGCACTTTAATGTTGACTGCATCACTGTCATTCTGCAGCAGAGCTGTTGGAGGTATCTGAATACTTTGTTTTTTAGATTGTTGAAAAATAGAAATGAAGATTCAGTAATGTGCATTTAAGATTGGAAATCTTTAGGTATCCTGAGTTAATCTTACTCATTTGAGAATCATTAGTTTTTAAGTTTAGTTAGCCTCATGTTCATTCATGAAGGAAAAAAACTTAAAAAGCAGGATGAAATGCTGAAGTATAAAATGTAACACAGAGAAGTTTATTAAGGATTTAGTTCTGGAAACAGCTCTTCCATTATAGGGGTCTGGCTGTTTCCTGGTCCAATCGGAAGTGACAGTTTCATAATGATTTTATTAACTCTAAGATTACAATAATTTACCCTTATTTCCTTCTTATGCCAAATGTTTCCATGTCCACCTGCAGCAGAAGATACTACTACTATCAGGGGCTTTGACTCCTTTGATGAAAATAATGATGTTAATGTTAACAGGGCATGGCAAACTTTTTCTGTGTAGATCCATATAGTAAACATTTTCAGCTTTATGGGATCTACAACTTATTTGTTGCACCTACTTATCTCTGCCATTGTAACAGGAAAAGTAGCCATAGGCAGTATATAAACAAGTAGATGTGGCTGTGTTCCCATAAAGCTTTATTTACAAAATCAGGCAGCCAGCCTGTGGGCCATTATCAGCCAACCCTGATAATGAAATTAATAATGATAAAGTAACATTTATTAAGTACTTACTGTGCGCCAGATACTGTGTTCACTCTACTGTGTTGGGTGCTTTAACAGTTGTTTCTTTGTCTTCTCAACAACTCTTTGGTAGATACTTTTGTTATTCCCAGTGTCCAAGAAGAAACAGGCTTAACAGTTAAATAACGTGTGGAGATCTCATTGCTTACAAATGGTGGAACTAGAAACTTGAAAATTAGGCTGTTTAAGCCCAAATCCCAACCTATATACCAGGTTCACTTTCACCACTTATGTGTATAGAGTGCATTAGAGTTCTAGACGCTTAAGCATGTCTGGTAAGAATTAATTTGATGTGTTCATGTTTGTAGCTATGGACATTTTGAATTATGTCGGGAGAGCTGATGGAAAAAGAGGCTCCTGGAGGACTGGTAAAACTGAAGCCAGGTAAAGTCCAGTGTAAACGGATAAATGTGATCAGACTTCCTTCTATCCTGTGTTTTCATACTGACAGTTTCTTTCTCAGGAATGAAGATGAAATGTATAAAATTCTCTTGAATGATTATGAATATCGTCAGAAACAAATCCTAATGGAAAATGCAGAACTTAAGAAGGTTCTTCAACAAATGAAAAAGGAAATGATTTCTCTTCTTTCTCCCCAAAAGAAGAAACCTAGAGAAAGAGTAGATGATAGTACAGGAACTGTAAGTGGCTCTTTCCTCTCTAATATAGTCTTCAGATTGCTAATAAGAATAATTAAAACACGTGGTAGGCATTCTCAATGGGGACACTATTGGTATTTTGAATAGGACACTCACTGCTATGCTACTTTCAGTTACTGTGACAACTAAAAAGACTGTTCCTATGTATTTTCAGACATTCCCTGAAAAATGCTGGAAATGATTTTCCGGGGAATTAATACATGTCAAGCACTGTAAGAAGTGCTTTATAAGCAATGTCTCATTTTATAATATTCCTCATAACATATGAGATTATTTCATATATTATAATTTGATGATTTAGGTACTATAAATATGCCCATTTTATAGATAAGGAAACTAAGGCATAATACTTAGTAGCCCAGTATCACACATGACAGTGCTAAGATTTGAATCCAAGTTTCTCCAAAGCTCACGCTCATAACCACTATGTCAAATATCCTTTCACTTGTTTTAGTATTATGTACTCTACTTTTCACAGAGTGAAACTTAATGTTAACTTTGGGAACCAGATAGTCAGTTTATAAATTTATTGAGTGTTCTTTATGTTCTAGTCTCTGGAAAGGAAAGGCTAAAAAGATTTTGACTTTTTCCCTCAAGAAGCTCTTTTTGGGAGAGACAGACGTGGAGAAGTGATTATTACATGTGTTAGGTGCTGTAATAAGGTGGTACAATGTGCAGAACAGAATAGTTATGGCAATCAAGGCATCACAGAGAAAGTGACATTTTCACTGCTTCTTAGAAAGTATTTTTGAGGTTAAAAAAAAAAAAACATGGAGAGAGCATTCCAGAGAATGGGAGTAATATATGCAGAGGTCTGAAAAAAAAATCACATAGTTCATTTTACTTAATTGCTTTACATATAAGTTAAAATCGTAGGTTTCAGCAAGTTCACATTAGTGATAAAAATCTGAAAATAATGTTGATGGAAAATACTAGTTAACAGCAAGATACCAGAACTTGTTTTTTAAACCTGTATTTGAGGATTATTTATTTTGTGGTATCACAAATCAGTCCAGCTGATAAGCCCATCCCAGCACTTACCTTTTTTTCTACTTAACATTTTTTTTTTTTTTTTTTTTTTTTTTAAGAGACAGAGTCTCGCTCTGTTGCCAGGCTGGAGTGCAGTGGCACAATCTCGGCTCGCTGCAACCTCCGCCTCCCGAGTTCAAGTGATTCCCCTGCCTCAAACTCCTGAGTAGCTGGGACTATAGGCACCCGCCACCATGCCTGGCTAATTTTTTTTTTTCTTTTTGTATTTTAGTAGAGACGGGGTTTCACCATATTAGCCAGGATGGTCTCAATCTCCTGACCTCGTGATCCGCCCGCCTCAGCCTCCCAAAGTGCTGGGATTACAGGCGTGAGCCACTGCGTCTGGCCTTTTTGAGATGGAGTTTTCCTCTTGTTGCCCAGGCTAGAGTGCAATGGCACCATCTCACTTCACTGCGATCTCCGCCTCTCTGGTTCAAGCGATTCTCCTGCCTCAGTCTCCAGAGTAGCTGCGATTATAGGCGTGCACCACCACGCAAGGCCAATTTTGTATTTTTAGTAGAGATGGGGTTTCTCCATGTTGGTCAGGCTGGTCTCGAATTCCCGAATGTCTTTTACATTCTCCGTTTTGAGGCCTGCTTGACCTCTTACATGTAGTTAACCTTTTATCTCAAACTCTGTCACTTCTAATCAGTTCTTAACATTCACTAGTATTTCTTCAAGGTTAACATAGTGTCCGTTACTACTGCAGCGTCTTCAGTTTTTGGTCCAACCTTAACATCTCATCACCAGATTTCAGTTAGCAAAAGTATGTGGTAAGTCAGGGAGATCTTTCTCCAGTGATTAAACCCTCCTCACCCCCATTACTCAGCCAGTGGGTAGTATCCTGTGTAATTCTTTGTAATTCACATGTTTAAGTGGACAATGATCTCTTAAATATATATTCTAGGTTTAAAAGATCCATTTTTCCAGCTCCCTTTTCTCTTTAATTTTTGTAGGGAAAGATTTTTGAAGCATTATAGCAAGAGAGATAAGATGTAATGTTGGAATGCCTAGGTAGCATCGACATTTCATTTATTATTTGACCTACTTACTTGTAAAATATATACCAAAATTCAGTTAAAATGAGTTTGTTGTTTTGTTTTCTGGTTTTTTAGAGGCAGGGTCTTGTTCCCCAGGCTGGTCTCGAACTCCTGGGCTTAAGCAGTCATCCCACCTTGGCCTCACAAAGTGTTGGGATTACAAGCGTGAGCCACTGTGCCCAGCCGAATTTTTTATTTTCATTTTGCGGTTACAGAGTTCTGTTCAATCTGAGAAATGTGCAATAATTATTCTTTTTTTTTTTTTTTTGAGACGGCGTCTCGCTCTGTTGCCAGGCTGGAGTGCTGTGGTGACATCTCAGCTCACTGCAACCTCCGCCTCCTGGGTTCAAGTAATTCTCCTGCCTCAGCCTCCTGAGTAGCTGGAACTACAGGCATGCACCACCACGCCCGGCTAATTTTTGTATTTTTAGTAGAGATGGGGTTTCACCATGTTGGCCAGGATGGTCTCGCTCTCTTGACCTCGTGATCCACCCCCTCAGCCTCCCAAAGTGCTGGGATTACATACAGGCGTGAGCCACCGTGCCCAGCCAATAATTTTTCTAACAGATTGGTAGTATTCTAGTAGGCTTTAAAATGTTCAGAAGAGAAGTTGTGCTTCCTTGGAAGAGTTACTGGCAAGTAGATTTTGATGATTGGCAGGGGCTAGAATCACCATGATTGGGATCCTGGGCCATTCCCCTGTCTGCTCCCTCTCAGAGACTCTGACCTCTGCTAGCCCATTGCTGACCTCGACTACTGATAGAATTCTTCAGACTCAGTCGCTCCCTCATCCTGCTGATCTGCATGTGCGAGCAGTCGAATCATCCCTTCTTTCTTTTCATCTTTTATCTTCCTTTTTTCCCCAGCAAGATTTTTATTGTTCAAATTAGTGAAGTATATCTCTCTACCTTCCTGAATATTAATGACAAATTAGAACTCCTTTATGTAGATGTGGGTTATTGTGACATATTTCCATTTTAGTATTGTTTTCCCATATTCTTTATCCTGCTTTGATTCTGTATGATCATATATCAGTAAAGTTTGCTACTTCTTTATGATTTCGTGTTTTGGCAGAATACAAAGAAAAGTATCTTCAGTTGTATAAAAAAGTATATGAGGAAAATAGAATTAACAGTTGCTTTTATTAAATACTTCAGAGATTATTTCACAAGTGCATTTCTTTAAGCAGCCTAGGATTAGAAACAAGCTGATCTGATGTCAAATATCAGTTCTGCCTCTTAGTTGCAATGCTGCTTCTCTAAGCCTCGGTTTTCCCACATTGTAATGAGCTGAGGATTAAATAACATGTGAAAACATCCAACACATTAGACAGGTAGTGATATCTCCTTCTCAAACAGCTTCATGACTCTTGTCATTAACTGTATTTGGATTCAAATTCAGGTTTAGAGAGAGCTGAATTTAGGAGTCTCATCATTTTTTTTTTCAAGACATTTAAATACTGGGTCATATATGCATAAGACACAGCACAGAAATTATTTTGATGCGGCTCCCTCTGGCAATCAAACTGAAGACTACTTGCGTGAGCATCTAAATCCATTGTAAGGTACTAGCCTTTCCTCTTCATCTCTCCACTTGTAGGTTATTTCTGATGTGGAAGAAGATGCCGGGGAACTAAGCAGAGAGAGTATGTGGGACCTTTCCTGTGAAACGGTGAGAGAGCAGCTTACAAACAGCATCAGAAAACAGTGGAGAATTTTGAAAAGTCATGTAGAAAAACTTGATAACCAAGGTAACCACTGCTTCTATGCATGTAAAGTGAGTTGTGACATTTGGTAAGGTGTTGATTTTTAGTCACTTAGCAAGCCACATTATAGGCTCAGAGCTAAAGTACTATACTTCAGTTTGGTGGTTAGCAAGATTTTGCATACATTTATTTTTTCATTTTATTTTATTTTATTTTACTTTTTGAGACAGAACCTTGCTCGGTCACCCAGGCTGGAGTGTAGTGGTGCAATCTTGGCTGACTGTAACCTCCGCCTCCTAGGTTCAAGTTATTTCTCCTGCTTCAGCCTCCTGAGTAGCTAGGACTATAGGTGCGCATCACAGCCAGCTAATTTTTTGGTATGTTTTTAGTAGAGATGGGGTTTTGCTGTGTTGGCCAGGCTTATCTCGAACTCCTGAACTCAAGTGATTCACCTGCCTTGGCCTCCCCAGAGTGTCTGGATTACAGGTGTGAGCCACAGTGCACAGCCGAGATTTTACATACATTTATATGTGAGGTTTGAACTTCACTGAGAAAAATACACTTTGGTCTCAGAGTGAATGTTTGAAAAGAGGACATCATGGATCCATCTGCCCTGGATGCAGTATACAGTCGAATAAAGATAACTGAGTCGGGATAAAAGACTACACATTGGGTATAGTGTACACTGCTTGGGTGATGGGTGCACCAAAATCTCAGAAATCACCACTAAAGATCTTATTCATGTAACCAAACACCACCTGTTCCCCCCCCCCAAAAAAAAGAGAAAACTAGTCTCTTTTACTGACTGTCAAAAATCAAGAAATATTTATCATAATATAGATAGGAACCTTTTGCCTGTCAAAAATCAAGAAATATTTATCATAATATAGATAGGAACCTTTTGCCTGTCAAAAATCAAGAAATATTTATCATAATATAGATAGGAACCTTTTGCTTACTTCTAGATGCTTGCAGATTACTATGTTCCTAGTAATTCACTTAAAATTATTTTTGTTTGTTTGTTTTTTTTTTTTTTTTTGAGACGGAGTCTCGCTCTGTCACCCAGGCTGGAGTGCAGTGGCGCAATCTCGGCTCACTGCAAGCTCTGCCTCCCGGGTTCACGCCATTCTCCTGCCTCAGCCTCGGCTAATTTTTTGTATTTTTAGTAGAGACGGGGTTTCACCGTGGTCTCGATCTCCTGACCTCGTGATCCGCCCGCCTCGGCCTCCCAAAGTGCTGGGATTACAAGCGTGAGCCACCGCGCCTGGCCTTAAAATTATTTTTAAAATAATAGATGTTTAATGCAGAATATTAATTTGGAAGTATGTAAAGTAGAATATCCAGGTCTCCATTCCATACATATAACACTTACAGTTTGGTGCATATTTTTCTATACTTTCCTCTATGGATTTGAAAGATACTCATTTTTTTTTAATTTTAAAAATTGAATATTACCTGTATTTTTCTTTAGTGTGCTTTTTTCACTTAACTATTACCCTTATATATAGCTCTACATTGATGAATATATTCTTAATATTTTCTACTTGGTAAAGTTTGAATGCTTTTAAATTAGGAAAATGAAGATTTCTGCTCAGTAAATGAAGCCTATTTAAAGAAAAATTTAAATTGTCAAAATGTGAACTAAGTGCCATTGTGTTAAGTATTAGTAAAGAGCAATCAGCAAAATTATTATTACAGCACCAAAATGAATATACGCGAGATGTTGTTCATTTGAGTCAATGCTGTCTATTAGCAAATAGCAAGTATGTTTGGACTTCGTATTTGTTGAATTTAATATTTGAGAGCAAGATTTGTGACACTTCATTGATCTTTGAAGCAGTGTCAACAAAAACATGATTTTATTTTTCTCTTCTCTGAATATGGCCATTTTGTCTGTTTTTAATTAGGACATAATCTTGAATAAATATGGATTACAAATTGTTGGCAATAGAGCTCTGTTTGTAAGCATATCATTTAGTCTTAAAATTGTACAAATGTATAATTGTCATGAACTCCTGTAGTTGCTTTGCTTCTTAAACATTTTTTATAATGTTAAAATAGTATAAATTTTGTTATAGCTTTTGAAATTTTAAAAAGTCAAAAGACATAACTACTTTTTAGAAAACCTATAAAATTCTAGAAAGATAAAAGTTCTGAGAGCCCTTGTTTTAAAGATACTTGCAAAACACTGTAAACTAAGTGGTGGCTATAAGACCTATGTCAACTTACGGATTTTGTCTTAGTTTCAAAGGTACACCTGGAAGGTTTTAACGATGAAGATGTAATCTCACGACAAGACCATGAACAAGAAACTGAAAAACTCGAGTTAGAAATTCAGCAGTGTAAAGAAATGATTAAAACTCAGCAACAGCTTTTACAGGTGAATATAAATTACCTTTTAAAGCTGTTCTCCATGAAAAGCCAGAATTGTGCTGAACCTTACCAGATTTGTATTCCTTTTTTCATAAGGCCCTGGTATTTGACAGTTTTCTAGTGTGTGTTCCCTGCTAACAGATACATTGTATCCCACTCCTTAAATAGTCCATACTTTGCTAGTTGGGGTAATAGCTTTTGGGAAATGAGAATTCTCATTTGACTTTTTGATTCTTAACAATTTCTATTCCTGCCCTGAAGTTTGACCAGCCTTCCCTGGCTTTCATTTCAACTTGTTGGAGTGTTGCAGGGTCCCTCAGGAACTTACTATGTTTTAAATTTTAATAGCAGCAGCTCGCTACTGCATGTGATGATGATACCACTTCACTATTACGAGACTGTTATTTGTTGGAGGAAAAGGAACGCCTCAAAGAAGAATGGACCCTTTTTAAAGAGCAGAAAAAGAATTTTGAGAGAGAGAGACGAAGCTTTACAGAAGCCGCTATTCGCCTGGGATTGGAGGTATTTTAAACAATTGTAGTGCTTTTGAAAATACTAGGGGTGGGTGGGCCTCAGTAGAATGCTTCTAAGGTCTCCTTTTGTTTCTTGCTATTTACTTATTTTCTAAAATATTTACTGGTGATCTCATAAATAATTTGAAATGAAAGGGAGGCTGAGCATATAGAATGGGATCATTTCCCCTTACCAGATTTGAGAATTGAACTTAAAAAAAAAAACAAAAAAAAACACTGTAAGCATTTATTACTGCTTTCAGATTGGCTTTCTCCTAAGTGTTTTACACAAGAAATCTCTTGGGTATCCATCATTCATCCACTGTCAGTAGGTGTGGTGTCAGAAGACAGTGCAACCAAGACTACATTTGCTGTTTAAAAAGGAAGTATAATAAAAACATTAAGTTCTCTTCTCCCCAATCCATCATTGTTATATATATGCTCTACAGCTTCTTTTTTTTTTTTTACTTATGTCGTCTACATATTCCCCCTTCAAAAACCGTAGCAGTAATGTCCTGAACATGGTTAAAAAAAAGAAATTAACAAAACTCATAAAAAAAGCTACAAAGTAAGAAAGTAGTATCCTCCTTTCTCATCCCCAGTTTCATTCCTTAGAGGTAACTGCTGTTAAAAGTATCTGTTGGAAATTCTTCTAGGAAGTACTGTTTTAACTTTTAATGTATTTCAAGTTTTCTTATTTATCAGTTTATTGATTCCCTGCTATGAAAGATAAGGAATTCTGTGTCCTTATTGTACCTCCTACCTACACCCTTCCTCATTCACATCTCATGTTTTCATAATATTGTTCCTCTTGTTCTTCTGTTTGCCTGTTTTTTTTTTGCTTTAAGGAAAAAATAAAAAGCTTCCATTTCATGGTTGTTCAACTTCAGTCAGTATCAGTTCATCCCTGCAGTGAAAGCTGAGGACTTTCTTGTAGTTACCCTTGTTGCACCTCTCTTGCTTTACTACTTTGCAATTTTTGTGATATTATTTTTTGTTGTGATCACATTCATAGTTCGTCCTCTAATACAATCCAGATATAAGTACTTTGTCTAAACTTGAGACTTAAAAGTTTGAAAACCAGGAAAGAAAATTGATAACATTACAATTATGTAAATATTATTCTATAACCAAATATGTTTGGACACAGAAAATATTCTATATTATTAAGACTTTGCCACCCAGAGAATCTATCTAGTGAATTCTTTGACTTTCTCTGTAGCTTCCTTTGTGATTTCCTGAATCAGATTCAGCTGCCATGTTTCTTATATCTCGTGTTACTTTCTTTCTTGGGTTCTATTCAATTTGCTGTATTACCTTCTTGAGTAATTTTTTTTTATAAATAGTGCTTGAGCTATAAACATTCTGAATTCTGGAATAGTCAAAAATATATTCATACTTGATTGGTTTGGCTGGGTATAGAATTTAGATTCCAATTTTTTTCCTCAAAACTTTGAATTATTCCATTTCTCCTAGTGTTTAGTTTTACTGATGAGAAGCCTGATTGTAATATACCTGTGTTACTTTGTAGATAACTGTGTTTTGTTTTCTATCTCCCTCTGTGGAAGCTTTGGTTATTTTCTTTTCTTAAAGTTTGGAAATTTTACCAGGATATGTCTAGAGAGTTCCTTTCATCCTAAAGACTCTGTATTTCTTTAATTTAGGAAAATTTTCTTCTTTATTTTTTCCTTCTTTGACTTCTCTGTGTTCTGGAACTTTTGTTAGACACACATTTGGCCTTCTGAATATATATCTACAGGTTGACTTTTGTTCTCAATTCTGGGATATTCTCTTACCTTTATCTTAGAGATCATGAAACTGGCCTTTCAGGGTCAGTTTTATTATTTGCTTTAGCCACTGAGTTTTTGTTTCAGAATTTATCTTTAAAATTTTCTAATGTCCTAATTTTTGCTTTTCTTTATATAGCATGATGATATTTTACAGATGTTTATTAATCTATCTGATAATATGTGTTACATTTTTTAAAAAGATTTCTTTCATCTCGAAGTATCTGTTATCCATGGTCAGTTTTCTATTTATCTCGACCTTTTTTCTATATTAGTTTTCTTGAATGTTTGGTGATGCATGATTCTGTATCAGTATTTATGAATGAAAGACTGTGTTGCTTGTTTTAAGTAGCTGACGTGGATTTCCTCAGTTCACAATGTGAACGTCTGTTTCATTGGTAGCTATCTTCAGGGAACAACATTTGCACTAGCATTGTCTCCTACCTGTTTCCGAGCCCGTATCCCCCACATCACTCCAAGAGATACTCTTGCTACTTTGCATATTGCTCCCAGTTGCCAGGTGCCTTTCCCTGCATGAGAATCTTTCTCCATCTGGTCACTAGGACAGTGGGCATAGTGAGGGATGGGAGGGAAGCATGCAAGACCTGAGGGCTGATGGAGAATTTAGTTTAGGATTCATCAGCTGTTCAGAAGGGGGAGGTTTGACATAATTTGCCTATGCCCTCTTGTGATTTAGTGATGGTGGCTACCAGTACTAGTAGATGGCTAGAGGATGAGAGAAATGCTTGATAAAGTTCATAGGTTCTTTTTTCAAGTGACTAATTTACAATATAGATTGTTTTTCTTTTATTTGTAATTTTATATTGTTTTGTATGTTCAAAAGTTATGCTAATCTGTTCCATTTTTTGCATTGTTTATTTGAACTTAATATGAAGACAGTGATGGTTGGTTTATTGGGTGAAACAGATGAATTTCTGTTTTTTAAATGTAATTTTTTCTTAAGTGAAATTTTTCTTTGTTTTTTTTGTTTTGCTTTTTTTTTTTTTTTTTTGAGATGGAGTCTTGCTGTGTTGCCCAGGCTGGAGTGCAGTGGCGTGATCTCGGCTCACTGCAACCTCTGCCTCCTGGGTTCATGCCATTCTCCTGCCTCAGCCTCCTGAGTAGCTGGGACTACAGGCACCCGTCACCACACCTGGCTAATTTTTTTTTATTTTTTTTTATTTTTAGTAGAGATGGGGTTTCACCCTGTTAGCCAGGATGGTCTTGATCGCCTGACCTCGTGATCCACCTGCCTCAGCCTCCCAAAGTGCTGGGATTACAGGCATGAGCCACCGCACCCGGCCTTGTTTTGCTTTTTGAGATGGAGCCTCGCTCTGTCACCCAGGCAGGAGTGCAGGGGTGCGATCTCAGCTCACTGCAACCCCTGCCGCCTGGGTTCAAGCGATTCTCCTGCCTCAGCCTCCTGAGTAGCTGGGATTACAGGCGCGCACCACCATGCCCGGCTAAATTTTGTATTTTTAGTAGAGATGGGGCTTCACCATGTTGGCCAGGCTGGTCTCAAACTCCTGACCTTGTGATCTGCCCACCTTGTCCTCCCAAAATGCTGGGATTACAGGCATGAGCCACTGTGCCCGGCTTTTTTTTTTTTTTTTTTTTTTTTTTTTTGAGATGCGGTCTTGCTGTGTCACCTAGGCTGGAGTGCAGTGGTGCTATCTCGGCTCACTTCAGTTTCAACTTCCCAGGCTCTAGCCATCCTCCCTCCCCAGCCTCCCAAGTAGCTGAGACTGTAGTCCTGTGCCACCATGCCCAGCTAATGTTTGTATTTTGTGTAGAGACAGGGTTTTGTCATGTTGCCTAGGCTGATCTGGAACTCCTCAGCTCAAGTGCTCCACCAACCCTCAGCCTCCCAAAATACTGGGATTACAGATGAGTGCAGAAATTATTCTTAGTTTTTTAGGTTAACTCATTTGACATAAGAAGTACGAATAGATAGCCAGACAGCAAACAAAGATAGCTAGAGCAATCATGTGAAATGGCAACTGTGTGGATGTTGAAATATTGATCATTATTTCTTTGGTTGTTTATGGTAGAGAAAGGCATTTGAAGAAGAAAGAGCCAGTTGGTTAAAGCAGCAGTTTTTAAATATGACTACCTTTGACCACCAGAACTCAGAAAATGTGAAACTTTTCAGTGCCTTCTCAGGAAGTGAGTACTTTATAAACTCTTTAATTTGAACATGCATATAAATAAAATTATTTACATATTACAAAATACATATTATTAATACAAGACTTTGGAAATCACCGATTAGAGCTCTCTAATTATAACTAAAAGTCAACTTTTTGTTTGTTTTTGAGACGGAGTCTTGCTGTGTCGCCCAGGTTGGAGTGCAGTGAGTGACGTGACCTTGGCTCACTGCAACCTCTGCCTCCCGGCTTCACGCGATTATCTTGTCTCGGCCTCCTGAGTAGCTGGGATTACAGGCATGTGCCACCACGCCTGGCTAATTTTTGTATTTTTAGTAGAGACGGGTTTTTACCATATTGGCCAGGCTGGTCTTGAACTCCTGACCTCAGGTGATCCACCCATCTCAGCCTCCCATAGTGCTGGGATTATAGGCATGAGCCACTGTGCTTGGCCTAAAAATCAACTTTAATATTTTATTTACTGTAGTCAAAGTGAGGATGAGAGGGGGACTGTGCATACCCAAAGTAACTTTTGTTGTGAGTTTGTAATAATGTGAAGTTTTTGAAAATTTACATCGAGAATTTTTTTTCAAGATGTAGTCTTGCTCTGTCACCCAGGCTGGAGTGCATCTCGGCTCTCTGCAGCCTCAGCGTCCTGGGCTCAGGCAATCCTCCTTGCCTCAGCCTCCTGAGTAGCTGAGACTATAGGCACACACCACCGTACCCAGATAATTTTAAAAACTTTTTTGTAGAGACAAGCCCTCACTATACTACCCAGGCTGGTCTCAAGCTCCTGGCTTAAGCAGTCATTCCGCCTCGCCTTCCCAAAGTGCTAGGATTACAGGTGTGAGCCACCCCATCCAGCCTAGAAATATTTTTAAAACTAGATCCTTTTGGCCGGGCACGGTGGCTCACGCCTGTAATCTCAGCACTTTGGGAGGCCGAGGCAGGTGGATCACGAAGTCAGGAGATCGAGACCATCCTGGCTAACACAGTGAAACCCCGTCTGTACTAAAAATACAAAAAAATTAGCCAGGCATGGTGGCGGGCCCCTGTAGTCCCAGCTACTCGGGAGGCTGAGGAAGGAGAATGGCGTGAACCCAGGAGGTGGAGCTTGCAGTGAGGCAAGATCGCGCCACTGCACTCTAGCCTGGGCGACAGAGCAAGACTCCATCTCAAAAAAAAAAAAAAAAAAAAAAGATCCTTTTAAACATGTGTGGACTATGCAACGAAGATAGCAAGATTAATTATATTAATTTGAATTTGTTCCATCTCTTACCTCACTCAGAACTGCAGATGAATCATCCTGATGATTTACCTTCACTATATTTAATGCCTCACCATATGTACTGCCTTTTTCCCTTCCTTGTTTTACAACAGGTTCTGATTGGGACAATCTTATAGTGCACTCAAGGCAACCGCAAAAGAAGCCTCACAGTGTGTCTAATGGGTCTCCAGTTTGCATGTCTAAACTTACTAAATCTCTTCCTGCTTCACCTTCCACTACAGACTTTTGCCAGACACGTTCCTGCGTATCTGAACATAGGTATTTGTCTATAGGTGATCTTTTCACGTATTTCTAAAAATTGCTAAAGTTGCACTGCTAAGGGGAAGGTGGCATGTCTGTAGTATTAGCAACGATAGAGATTTTGGAGAGGAATTTAGTAGATGATTTATTCATTCTACAAATATTGAGTGTCCAGTGTATACAGACACTGTGCTAGATGCTGGAAATACAATAGTGAACAAGTAGATCTGTTCCTTGTCTTCTTGGAGGTAAATCATATGATGTGTGTCTTTTTATTTCACATTTAAGATACAATTTAGAATGTAGTCTTAATTATAGGAGTTAATATTTTAAGCACTTTAATTGTGTTAAATAGAAGGATATTGTTTTGACAGTTTTTGTAGAGTATATATCTTAACATTTTTTTCCGGCATGCCCATTTTATTGTTGAAGGGCAAATAACTGAGAAAAGCCTGTACCTGTTGAGTGAAAAAGATTTGTGCCCAAGGATGACAGTGTAAAAAAACATGGCTCTCCACCCTGGGAAACCCATATGTTGCTCTTAATTGCTACATTTTGGTATCTTCCTGTATCTCAAGTTATTATATCATTTTCTAAGATAAGATCAATACTCTGCTTCAGTGCCAATTCCAAGACTAGTTTTAAACGCAGCAGAGGAAGCAGATAGAACATTCCTAGTAAGACAGAGAGGAACAGAAAAGATCAGAGGGGTAAGTTGGAAAGTATGGTGGTAATCTCTTTGCTCTTAATTAAAAGTAGGAGACAATGGCCTTGGGAAACAGTCAGAGCTGAAGCAAACTCGGCCTGTGTTAGAGACTGGAGTGGAACTAAGTGTGGAAGAAGCCAGCTGGCCCTTGGGCTAAGAATTATGAAATAGATGGAGTTTAAAACAAGAAAGGAGGCTTTTAAAAGAAGGAGGAGAACAAGTTGTAGTTGACTTTTAAGAGGTGGGGGGATTAGGACTCCAAGTAAATGTTAGAGGGGATGAAAAAGAGCTAGATAAGAGCACTTCAGCCAAGTTTAGGGACCCTGAGGTGGGGCACACCTCATACATTTGCAATGGTGACCAAGACCTAGAGGTGTGAGATGAGGATGGAGAGATGTAAAAGTTCAAATATACAGAGAGGATAACATCATGAACCCATATGTACCTATGACTCAGGTTCAGCAGTTATTAACTCATGATCAATATTGTTCATATATAATCCCACTCTGCTTGCTCTCTCCACCCCAGCCCCAACCCATCTGGGATTTCATTTACAGAATATTTTAGTGTGCATTTATAGGTCAAATATTGTTCTAAGGGGAATAGAAAAAACATTAGTTTTAAGCAAGAGAGTGAAAAAAAGTCTTAAGTTTTAAAAAGATTACTGTTTTATACTATTGAAAACAGATTGTAGGAGTCCGTAATATAAACCAGGAAATCCAGTTAGGAGGCACTATTGGAGTGGAAACGAAAGACGATGGTAATTGGACTAGGGTCATAATGTGAAGGAAGGAATGCTTGGATTTGGGATCTATTTTGAAGTTAGACCAGTAGATGAGTTTAATATGGGAAGTGAAAGTTTATTTATTTTACAATCAAAAGATAATGTGTAAGCTTATAGTATTTTCTTATATAGAATATTATTCAAACTTCCAAATTTGACCAATCAGAACTATCTGTATAGATATAGATGCAAATTCTAGCCACCATTCACAAATAATGCATTTTATATCTAAGAGATAGCATAGCATAGTTATCTCAATTGTTTTTATATATTTTAAATATTTATCTTTTTACATCATTGTTTTTAGTTGTGAAATATTTGACATAAATATTTCTTGAAGACATTGTTTTATGTTTAATAAAGTTCAGCATTTAGTACCTGAATCATAGGGTGTTGCAAGTTAAATGTTAATATATGTAAAGCACTTAAAAACATTTAGTGACAGACTATAAAAATATATGTAAACAAATATAAACATGCTTTTTTTGTTTCTGAGTGCTCCACTAAACATCAGTGGCATAGAAACAATTTTGGAGCTTAAAGGAATTCAAGGTATTCATTGTTAACTAGCCTCTAAGAATAAAACAAACAGAAAAAAGTTTTATAACTGATAGAGAAGCTGTGCATCCTCACTTGGTTCTTCACATTTTAAATTATTTGATAAACTTGGTTCTCTTGCTCCTGAAGCATTTTGGATCTCGGTTTATATTAATATTACAACAAAATAATTAGGAGTATTTGTAGCTGATTTCTGCAACATCCTCATTGTTCCTTCACTGTAGAATGGAATTTTACATAAAGGCTGTGCCTTCACTGTAGAATGGAATTTTACATAAAGGCTGTGCCTTCACTGTAGAATGGAATTTTATATAAAGGCTGTGCCTTAGATTCCAGGCAAGGAGACTTGTGCATAAGTTACTTAAAAAACTTAGTTTGATCATTTGTACAGGGATTCTGATGACCGAATTACTATAAGTATTGGTAAATAAATTTATAGTAATTTGGTCATCAGAATCCCTTGTACAAATGATTAAACTAGGCATGCACTACTACTCCCAGCTAATTTTTTGTAGAGACAGGGTTTCACCATGTTACTCAGGCTAGTCCTGAATTCCTGGGCTCAAGCAGTTCGGCTGCCTCAGCCTCCCAAAGTGCTAGGATTACAGGTGTGAGCCACTGCTTCCAGCTGTTTTTTTTTTTTTTTTTCCCAAGTAAAATTTTAAATTAGATTTTTGGCCTAGATTTTTAGAATTAAAAGGAACTTAATTTTTTTTAAGATTGCCACATTATGAGGTTAAAGTATACAAGGAGGGGATAGTCACTAAGATCTGCCTTTCTTTTCCCAACAGTTCAATCAATGTACTGAATATAACTGCTGAAGAAATTAAACCAAATCAGGTTGGAGGAGAATGTACAAATCAAAAATGGAGTGTAGCATCAAGACCTGGATCACAGGAAGGTTGCTATAGTGGATGCTCCTTGAGCTACACAAATTCTCATGTAGAAAAAGATGACTTACCTTAGACATGTGGACTGGAATTTTTTTCATTAACGTGTTCATCAAATTTCACATCTAAGTTGAAACAGGGTGTCAATTAGAGATAATAAAGTCAATTATCTCTAATAACTTCAGATGGTCTAAGTTGTTTGTTTGGACTTCCCTGTCTTCCCCCAAAGAGTTGAAATCTTAAATCTATTTAAAAGGATATAAAAGCTTTGGATATGTATTTTTAGTAACAGAAGCATCTGGTTCTGTGAATAAAGGAATGTATAGATGTTTGGATAGAAACAAAAGCACTAGAATGAGTTTCCTCTTATAGGTATTAAAAATAGCACTTTTAGGAAACTGATTATTGTAAATGTTTAATTTTGTCTCAAATATAGTTGGCATTGGAAGTTTAGCCTTTACTTGAATGTATACTGTAGATTTTTAACAAAGTGAGTTCTATATTTATTATGTTTAGTGTGATTTGAAATTACCTCTTTCATATGTTTTAAATAAAGTGAAATTTATGTATGTTTTGTACATAGATATACATGATTATGTTAAGAGGCTTTAAGATTTAAAAGTTTCACACAACCATAAGTATAGTATTTCATGCCAGTAAAATTTTTTTTAGTGGTATTCTGTTTACAGATGTATTAGGACCATTGATGCATTACATTTAAGAATTCTTTTTAATACATCTGGGCAATAAATATTGAAAGGTATTCCATGAAGCTGAGTTCTTTAGATAACCAACACTACTAACATTACATTTTTGAGATTTTTATGACATTAGATTTTTATTTTGTATATGTAGGATATTATAATTTTTAAAAGGACTATTGATGATAGAGGAATAGGGGCAAGACAACAAAAGTACCTTTGAATAAAACAATTTAAGAAATTGGTTTAGGATATTGGATGATAGAAGATATTTAAGATATCTAGATGGTGATATTTTCCTTACGAGATGGGTACCAGTATAGTAATATCTGTATACTAACTAGGGCTTTGTATTGTCAATAATTTTTTAATAATTTTTTAATGAGGTATTTACCACTAAAGAAATATGATAATGTAAAACCATCAAATTTTATAATTGAGATGATACTCTGGAAAAACGTCATTTCATTTTCAGAAAACTCTTAGGCTCTCTTCAGTCTCTGTAATGTTTCTGATGCATGTTTCTTCATGAAAAGTATGTTGTTGTTTTGATAGTAATAATAATAAATGTAGGCTCAGCTCTTTCCCAGGATTTTCATCAAAAAGCTTTAAGTGCCTAACCCTGCTTGTCTCTGTACATAGAAGCCTGCACAAATCCAACCCTTGCCTAGGTATCGTAGTTTAGGCCCATTTACCTTCCCCTGTACTGGCAGTTCAGCCACTTACATGCACTCACCCTGTTTGTGGCTATTTTAAATTCATATTGTTAAAAAAAAAAAGAAAAAAAATCACCTATTTGTGTTATCCATTCACTATACATAACTATGTAACTCTTTGGAGTTGCATAGCAGCAGCCATTTTTTCAGGGCTGATAGGATATAATTAAGAGTATCTTATGAGACATTAGTGGATATACTCAATATAGTAACCATATTTATAGTTTTAAAGAGCTAGCTCTTGAGCATTAATCACTCACTACCTTCAGCTTGATGCATGGTCACTTCTTTACTATTTAAAGTACTACACATTGTACAAAATATCGAAGACACTACCATATTCTAAAGGAAGAAATCTAGCTGGGATATAGGCTTTTTGTTGTTGTTTTTGTTTGTTTTGCTATTTAGCAATAACATGGTCAAAAAAGGCAATCAAATTTTAAATACAGTTAATGGATACATTTGTCAAGAATTTTCCCCCCAGGGTTTTCCACGGTGTACTTTGCAAGAAATAAGCACTCTGATTTTTAAAGTAAATCTCTTATTTTAGCAAATACTATATTTCATGACAATGGAGTTCTAGAAAGCAGCATCTGTTTTTTGTTGTGTGTTTCCATTTTAAAGTGAGTTGAGTTCTCAAACTGGAAAGAAAAATTCCTTGAGACTTACTTTAAAATCTAAAGTGTGAAAGAAACAGCAGAGTAAAAGCCAGACTCGTTGCACCTTCGATGTCTGCATAGATCCAGAAGTTGTATATTTTACCTAACAACATCACTTTTGTTGAACATTCCAACTCCAAAATGATCCCCAGTCACCCTCATCTCAGAATGTTGGAATGATGTCTGTTGGAAAACCCGGGACTCCACACACAAAACTCCTAGGATTTTGTTTCCCATCTCTTTCTAGGTGTTTGCAATGTACAAATAATACAGCTGTGCTAATCTCACATTTAGCCATGATAGATGATGGTTCTAGAATGTGCTTCCATTTGTAAGTCCTCCTGATAATCTTAAGTGCTTTCTTGTTTATCACTATGTAAATCTGAAATATTTTGTACTTCATTTGTTTTGATCCATTCTGAATTTTCAAAGCATAAAAATGTCAAAAATTGAGATAAACATTTTGTTCACTATTAAATGTTTGCATCTGCAGTCTATGATGAGAAACAATGATATTAAATTATGACTAAAATTTAACAAATAGTATTTTCTTATAGAAGCAATGTATTAAATGATTAGATACACAGGACAGTTCACAGCAAATTGTTTACTTACATGGCATAATTGAAATACTGTTATTTGGAAAGAGTTCTATACTGCCTACCTTAGCTAACCAGAATTGTTCATAGAGTTGTGATAATACGGTGTTATGGGAAAACACATTTCGTGCGCATGATGAAGAGAGCACCGTGAATCTAGTCTTGACTGCCCCTGGTGGAACATTTGAAAGCCCCTGGGACTCCAGGAGAGATGTTTTTTGCAGCATGTATGCTAAATTTGTGAGTTAGCAAGACCCTGCTGTGATAACGCTGTTGTACAAATCTTCAAAGTATATTGCCTAATATAAGTCACGTTATTTCTGGATTGGATTTAAAGTATGGATTATGGAAGTCTAGTAAATATACTTTTCCCTATTTTTGTCCTTTTGCAGTCTTTTGATAAGCATTTATGAAGTACCTGCTGTATGTCAAGGCTTACTACTACTTTCCAATCCTTGGCGATACGAAGACAAATAAGTACACTGTCTGCTATTGAGAATCTGAGCTGAGTGGAAGACCAACTATTAAACCTACATTGTAATAAACAATGGTGGATGCTAGTGACACATTCAGTCTGTTCATAAAACATGGACTGATGGGTCTGCTCCAGGCCACATTGGTTTCTTAACAGTAACGTGGCTAGGCTTCCATGTATAAGTCTTAGCATTATTTCTTTTGTGAAGTACTATGTAACAGTAACTATTGTTTGCTAGATTTTGTTTTCTACGATCAAAATGTTGACCTGCAAAGCAGCGTAGGATTTTCTCTCCTCAAGAACATGTATTATTATCTAGTAGAAAAAGCATTCCCAAAGATTTGGTCCATGCAGATAAGGATAATGAAATCGCTCACTCTAATCCTTTTTCTAAATACAGTGTTTTTCAAGCTGGATGTAAATTAGAGTGGGTGGATATTGATTAAATTATTTGATATATATAAAATCAAATGACTGAGGTTTTTTTGAACGTTTACAAATAATGGATTCCTGAGAGCTCAGGAAGTACTGTAATGTCAGTGACATATGAAGCTCCTGATAAAGATGCACCTCATTCATATATTTGAGCTTCAGAAATACATGTACCTAGTATAATGCTTAACAGCACAGAATATTTGTTGATGAGAAATACAAAATACTGATGAAACTTAACACATTTCTTTACTGGAATGAATGGACTATAAGTTTGGGGTTAGAATCCTAAAACTCCTCTTTCTCAAGAGGGTAGGAACCTTGCCATGAATCTTTATGCATGTGTATTTCCAACCCTATCTCAACTCCTTGCATATAGAGTATCATGATAGAGTAGGTAATGCTGCAATTAAACATTAAGTCGGTGTGGCTTAATAAAATTTATGCTCATGAAATGTCCAGTGTGGACTGGGCAATCCTCCATTTTTAGCTATGCCATCTGGAACGCATGGTCTCCAACATCGCCAAATCAGAGAGCGAGCAGACTAGCAGATGGTGTAGGATATTTTTAAGGGCCAGACCTGAAAGAGACATGCCTTCCACCTAACAGCCTCACTGCAAACAAGACTGGGAGGTATAGAACATGTAGCTATTTGGTGAGCACTTACAGTCTGCCACCGAATGTAGTTGATGCTAGATGTTTCGTCCATGCATATTACTCTGCGAGGGGTTTATTGCTGATTATTAAAGCAAACATTCTTAATTTTGGGGAGGAATGTATTTTAAAGCTTCTCACACTTTCTAACCTTTTTATAATACAAGTTTCTGAATGTTCAAATGGTAGTTTTACTCATTTAATTATTAAAATAGAGTGTGCAGAACACTTTTATTTTTCAACTGTCAGGGAATCTTAACCTTCCTATTTTTAGAGTTGATAACAGACTCAAGTGTTAAATAATGAACCCAAGGTCACATAACTGCTATTAAGTGATAAGACCAGACTTTAACCCATATCTTAGGTTTGCTAAATTTCCACCTTTTCCCACACTGCTGCAGTGCCTGCTTGTAGGGCTAAGTGCAATTCTTCACCCATTAGCTGCCACCTATAGTCTACATCAAAAGTAGTGCTCATTTGGTCCATGTGCAAGACTTGGCCTCATTTTTTTGTGATTGGTTACCATGGCAGATCTATTCAGGGTTGGACCACTACCTTTTTGCAATTAAGATATTAAGGATTTTATTGAAATAGCTAATTTAGGCCATTGAGTAATCTGAAGATATGTCTAGATCACCTGCAATTTGTGTGTGTGTGAGACAGTGTCACGCAGGCTGGAGCGCAGTGGCGCCCTCTTGTCTCACTTCAGCCTTGCTCTCTTGGGCTCAAGCAGTCCTCCTACCACAGGCTTCCAAGTAGCTGGGACTACAGATGTGCGCCACCACACCTGGCTAGTTTTTTGTATTTTTTATAGAAATGGGGTCTCACCATGTTGGACAGGCTGGCCTCGAACTCCCAGGCTCAAGTGACCCGCCCCTCTTGGCCTCCCAAAGGGTTGGGATTACAGACGTGAGCCACCGCCTCTGGCCAGCCTGTATTTTTCTGCCCTGCCATTTTGTTCATTCTTGGCAGTTTGTGTGCCGTGTCCCACTGTAGCTACAGTCACAGTGACCAGAAATACTTCATTTTGTCCAAAAGGTTCAGTCACCTTTTGCAGACATTTTATCATGAAAAATAAAATAGTAGAATTAACGTGAATATTTTTACTCAGTTTTAGAAGGAAAATGGCTGATGTAGGGCAGCTGGATATTTTCTAGTTTCCCTGTTGCATCTGCATTTAGATAGATTTTCTTGTTTCTGGTCTGTCATGACAGTTTCATTCCTGTTTACAGTGTTCTATTAAAGCAAACCATACCCCAGCCCAGCGTACTCATTAGAAAATAAACATTTGCATATTCCCTAGAACCCTAAAACTGATAACAAGAACCTACCCTCCATTCTGGCTTTTGGATCCAATTTTCTATTATATATGATGTCTAAACCGAGGTGGTCAATTGTTCACCCCAGCCAGGCATAGGATCAGATGGCTGAGTTCCCTAGGATTAGACTCTGCTAGTGCTTAGCCATGACTACTATGGCTGGTTTTGTTAACCTCTAAGTATAGTTTTTACTTGACTGTAACATGCTGTAATTTATTTACCCTACCTTGAGAATTTTTTCTTCTGTAATTCTCCGCCCAGAACTATTATTTCAAACCAAACTTGTATTTCACATTTTTAATTAGTGAAGAGGCTCAATGAAATGCAATTTTCATAGTCACCCAAGAGTATAAAGCTTTTGTGGAATATCAATTTAATTTCTAACCACTTTTAGTTTCTTCTATCTTGAAAATCTTTTACCTTAATAACTAGTTGATTTGGTTTTGTAATGTTATTCCTTTTAAGCAAAGAGGTATTAAATAATAAGGAAGGCTGAGTGCGGTGGCTCACGGCTGTAATCCCAGTACTTTGAGAGGCCAAGGCAGGCAGATCACCTGAGGTCAGGAGTTTGAAACCAGCCTGGCCAACATGGTGAAACTCCATTCTCTACTAAAAATACAAAAATTAGCCGGGCGTGGTGGCAGGCGCCTGTAATCCCAGCAACTCGGGAGGCTGAGGCAGGAGAATTGCTTGAACCCAGGAGTCGGAGGTTGCAGTGAGCCGAGATCACGCCATTGTACTCCAGCCTCGGGGACAAGAGCGAGACTTCGTCTCAAAAATAAATAAATAAAAAATAAATAAGGAAAATCTCTATCAATTAGATCTCAGTGAAATTAAACTTTTCCAAACAGTTTTTCAGATTCTGTGTTAATGCCCCAAAGAAAACTAGAAATACAACAACTAGCCACACAAAGCCTTGGCACATATGTTCTAAAGAAGCTATTTTGATCTTAAACCATGAAAAATTTTAACTGGAATTTTAAAAATCACGTTGCCTTCTTATTTCCGAAGCACTTGTCTTCATTTTTATCAAGGGCAAATATCGTAGGAAACAACTCACAAATGCTTTTTGTTGTTGTGGAGACAGTCTTACTCTGTCGCCCAGGCTGGAGTGCAGTGGCGCGACCTCAGCTCACTGCAACCTCTGCCTCCCGTGTTCAAGCAATTCTTCTGCCTCAACCTCCCAAGTAACTGGGATTTCATGCATGCACCACCATGCCCAGCTAAGTTTTGTATTTTTAGTAGAGACAGGGATTCTCCATGTTGGCAAGGCTAGTCTCAAACTCCTGACCTCAAGTGATCTGCCCGCCTCAGCCTCCCAAAGTGCTGGGATTACAGGCATGAGCCGCCACGCCTGGCCTCATGAATGCTTTTAATTGAAATTCTTCGATAAGGAGCGAAAAGACTATGGTAGATCTCAGAGGCAGGTTCTGGCCTTGGCAGTGAGGGCCGGAAAGGGGTGTACATCGGAGACACAGTTGCTTGTGTGGTTTCCCAAAATCTGGAGGTGCACATTCCTGTTGACTCAACAATCTGTTTCTCTGGACTTGGTAGCCTTCTGTTTTGCAGACCCCCAAGCACTGTATAACTGGGATTCACTAACTATAGCTTGAGTAACTATAAATTATTACCTAAATGAGAAACTTTTGATAGTGAAATGGGGAGCTATTCATGATTAGGCCTGTACCACAGTGGAAATTGGGACAAATGATCACCCTGTGTATAGTGGAAGCCCTGTCCAAGTAAGCATAACTCTGACTTGAGTTTTGATTGTTGAACCTGTAAACCCAAAATAAAATCCTAAGGCCCCCCAACTATTTGAATGGGCCCCTTCTCTCAGCCAAGGGCATTCCAAAGTTAACCTGAAAAACTAGTTCAGGCCATGATGGGAAGGAAGGGTCAGACATGCCTGATTATACCCTCCTTCCTCTTGGAATTCAGGAAAAGCTAACCAGCATTAATATCAACACAGACCTTAAGTCTTATAAGAGACATTTACAACCTATGCTCCCTGAAGGCTGTTACCTGGAGGCTGTATGATAAAACATTGGTTTCCACAGCCCCTTATCATCATAACCCATACATTTCTTTGTATTGATTCCAAGTCTTTAGATAATAACTCATTCAGGCTGGCCTCGGTGGCTCACGCCTGTAATCCCAGCACTTTGGGAGGCTGAGGTGGGTGGATCATGATGTCAGGAGTTTGAGACTAGCCTGACCAACATAGTGAAACCCCATCTCTACTAAAAAATATACAAAAATTAGCTGGACGTGGTGGTGCGCACCTGTAATCTCAGCTACTCAGGAGGCTGAGGCAGGAGAATCGCTTGAACCCAGGAGGCGGAGGTTGCAGTGAGCCGAGATTGCACCATTGCACTCCAGCCTGGGTGACAGAGAGAGACTCTGTCTCAAAAATATAAAATAAAATAAAATAAAATAATAAAATAAAATAAAATAGGTAGAATAAAATAAAATAAGTAGAATAAAATAAAATAAGTAGAATAAAATAAAATAACTCATTCAACAAATTGCCAATCAGAAAATTTTTAAATCTACCTCTGACCTGGGAGCCACTGCTTCACGTTGTCCCACCTTTCCAGATTGAACCAATGTACATCTTACAGGCATTGATTGATGTATTATGTCTTCTTAAAAAGTGTAAAAGCAAGTCACACCCAGACCACTTTGGGCACATGTCATCAGGACCTCCTGAAGTTATGTCATGGGCCTGTCCTTAACTTTGGCAAAATAAACTTTCTAAATTGATACCTATCTCAGATATTTTTGGGTTCACAAACCCTAATCCCTACAAAGATACTTCCTTTAATTCATGCCTCAGGTATAGTTTCTAAAAGGTGAAATCAAGTTGTGGTCTAACCTAATATAGTCAGCTCTCCTATAACACTCATAAACACCATGTAAAAAAGCATAAGTTTTTCTCAATGCAGTTGACATATTAGGAAACAATTTGAGCATAATGCAAAATTTGTGTTTGCTTATGTGTGATTCTGTTAGTAAGAAACACTAAGTGAATGCAGAAAACTGTACCCAACTGATCCAAACTAAACAGTAACACACAAAACAAATATACATCTCAAATGTCTACTGTTACAGTAGATAGGTAGGCATGAGCAGGGCAGGAGAGGGCTCCCCCACCACCCACCAGGATGGTCAGGCGACTATCAGATAATGGTATGGCAGTTACCACACTGCCTCTCTAAAAATGATCATTGGCAGCCAGGCCTAGGAGAGGGAATTTCCTGATGGTTCACAGTTGTCACACTAACGTGATAAGTGATTGCAAGCACCAGGGAGAGGCAATCTCCCAAACAGACTAAAAACACTTGAAGTTGGCAATCAGCTTCCAATAAAATCTCAGAAATTGGATGAGTGAGCTTGAACGTATGCATTAAGAGACAGAATGGAGTATGGCCTCCCAGGGGCATTTCACTAGAAGAGGGAAGAAAGCCTCAGGTGAGCATGCATACAACTTCCTAAACACACTGTGCATGCTCACCTCCCAAGCACAAGGAGGGCACTGTGCGTGCAAGCAGCCCGCACTAAGGGAAGAATTATGGGAAAAGGGACGCAAGACCCCGGAAGTATGCCAGCATATTCAACCCCTAGTCAAAAGGTCAAATGTCGCACTTATCCTTCAAGTCGCCTGCTTGTGTCTCTTCCATGTGTACTTTCCTTTCTTTCCTGCTGTCAAGCTTTTTAATAAACTTCCACTTCTGCTCTGAAACTTGCCTCAGTCTCTTTTTCTGCCTTAAGCCCCTCTGTCAAGTTCTTTCTTCTGAGGAAGCAAGAATTTAGGTTGCTGCAGACCCATCAGTAATTTGGATATTCACCACCACTCACACTACCATCTATCTCAGTTTCCCATGTATATTATAAACAATACTCATCCCTATCTGACATTACAATTTTCCCCTGGGATTTCAGACAACTCTCCTTCCACCACTTCACAGTATACAAGCTGCAACCTTTCCAACCCCTACTTCCACAAGCTAACTTCCAGTTTTTTTCAAGGTAAAGTATCATGTTTATGGTATTGTTCATGCATTTCTTAACCACTTAACATGTATAAAACTCTGCTACCATTTTTTATTAGGATATTTTTTAACGAGTCAGTGATGAAATTTTTTTTTTTTTTTTTTTTTTTAGATGGAGTCTCACTCTGTCGCCCAGGCCAGAGTGCAGTGGTGTGATCTCGGCTCACTGCAAGCTCCGCCTTCTGGGTTCACGCCATTCTCCTGCCTCAGCCTCCCGAGTAGCTGGGACTACAGGTGCCCGCCACCACACCTGGCTATTTTTTTGTATTTTTAGTAGAGACAGGGTTTCACCATGTTAGCCAGGATGGTCTTGATCTCCTGACCTCGTGATTCACCTGCCTCGGCCTCCCAAAGTGCTGGGATTAAAGGCGTGAACCACCATGCCCGGCCCTGATGAAATTTTTTAATGCTGTGCACCTAACTCCATTTTCCCCATAGGTCCTGTGATTTTTACTGTAATTCTGCAAAACATGGATTTTAGGGATATACATGTTGTATTAAAGCAGAGCTGATGAAAAAGAGCGCCTTTTGTCCCTCCACTTATCATATGCTGACTGCTGATAGCCTCTCAAAATTCCATGCCAGCTTTCCTGATTCTACACCTCTGTAACAAACTATTATTTGAGGGACAGAAAGATTAAAAATTAAAAACAACCATCAAAAATACATCAAGCCCTTGCTGTGGCAGGCACCACACTAAGCCTTAATAAGCCATTTCTTTGACTTTTTGCAACAATTCTCTATGCAGAAGCTATTGTTATACTCACTTTATAGATGAGAAAACTGATGCAAAGAAAGGTAAACTTGCCCAGTGCCACACAGCTAATACGTGGTGAAGAGGGCATGTGGACACCAGGAATCATTTCATAGCACATTTTCTACTGAATCTGATGAACTTGCAAGTGCCTGATTGCATGCTGCTCACCAGGGGTGTTGCCTGACAGGTCTGGATGGGCTGACATTGAGAAAGGATCAACATGCCTTTGGCTAGAGATTTACTGCATCCATCCTTGGAAAAGGAAAAGAAAAGAAATGGCCAGTGAAACGTTCAAATTCTTACTCTGTGGATATAACATGTCCTAGTTGCCACAAGATTACCATGTTTTTCAGCCATGCCTATGAAACCATCCTTGCAAAAATTATAACAATGAAAAAACAATGACAGTGAAAGGGATCTATCTGATCTAACCAACTCCCATCTTGCCTTGAATCTCCAGACTGCCTTTGTCATTCCTGGGCTTGGGCCAAGCTAACTTGGGGAGAAATTTATAGTTTAAATGATAACAGCCCTTCCCCAAAACTAAACCACCTTTGTAAAGCAAATGAAAGACCACCAGGTTAGGTGGATGAGAGGAGCACGAACTCTCCTAAGGTGTAGACCTGAACAATTACTAGCCATTATTCTGGAGGTCACAATATTTGCAACTTCCCCCAATTACTCTTGCAGATAACATCACTATTGTAGAACCTAAGATTGATCTTTTGAGATGTCTTTTCAGGCTTTGGTATTTCTGACTACCATGGCTCCACTTGGACCCGCCAACCAGTCCTGTGGCCCCACCAAGAAGCAAACTGCACACCCCTCTGATTGCACCCCCAACCAATCAGCAGCACCCATTCCCTTGCCTGCCAAACCATCCTTGAAAAACCCTAGCCTCCAAATTTTCAGGGATGCTGATTTGAGTCACAATAAGACTCCAGTATCCTGTTCAGCTGCCTCTGTGTGAATTAAACTCTTTCTCTGTTGCAGTGCCTCTGTCTTGATAAATTGGTTCTATATAGGCAGTGGGCAAAATGGACCCATTTGGCAGTTACATTTAGACAGTGGATCTTTGTGTAGGTTATTCAACAGTGTTGTGCCAGCCTACAGGACGAAACACCAAGCTCACAGAAGAGTGTTCATTTAGAAGAGAGCAACACTAATGATCCACACAACATCCTGAATTTGTGTTATGTCCCAGAAAGCCTTATCATAAGTTCAGTAATTCTGGTTTATCTACCAAGATAAGTAAGTGTGTTTGATTTTGTAAGGTATGCAGCAGTGATCTCCTATTTTGGTGTTTTTCAATTAAGTTTTGGTTATGCACAAATAAAAAATTGAGGAAATTTTATTTTCCTTTAATATCAGCTTAAATGGTTCTTACATCTATAAAGCTTTTTCTGACTCTGTAGGGAGGCAGTCACAACTCTGCTCTCAGAATTGAACTTTCTCCCTTTTATTCATTAGGAAATGTTTATTGAGTACTTATTAGGATTGCTATGCTAGGTGCTGGGATTCTAACATGGAAGGTGACTTGGCCACTGTCCTCAGAAACTAACAAACTCCTGGGGGAAACAAGCCAATGGGTCACTTAAGGCACCCGAGTAAGTGCTCCAATAAAGGTTTTGGAGGGCTCTGAGGCAGGGAAGAGGGGGAGAAGCATGTTTAGCCTGCGGAATAGGAGGTCAGAGAGGATGCTTGAGCTAAGTATTGAAGAGTGAACAGTATAGATAGAGGGAACAGAACATACAAGGTCAGAGGTATGAAACCAAATGACCTTCAGGGAAATTACAAACGGTTTTGTATGAACAAAGTGAAGGGTGTGAGAGACCAGCGGGAGGGGTAGAGAGGAGCCAGGTTAAACAGGTCTCAGATTCAAGAAGTTTCATATTTAACCTGAAGGCTTAGTGGTGTACTTGGTCAAGCACAACTGTGACCCAGAGTGTTTCCTCTCTCTCCTTGTCATATCATTGTGAGTATCCCTTTATTAAAGCATTTATTACAAACGCTTTAACTGCATATCCTTCTGTCACAGCATTTATCACAATTCTAATTCCATATGGAGAATTGCTGAAAAGAAGGCAAAATGGAGATGAGACCAGGTTGCAGTAATCCAAGCAAGAAGTGATTGAGAGGAGGCCGGGCGCGGTGAATCACGCTTGTAATCCCAGCACTTTGGGAGGCCGAGGCGGGCGGATCACGAGGTCAGGAGATCGAGACCACGGTGAAACCCCGTCTCTACTAAAAATACAAAAAATTAGCCAGGCGTGGTGGCGGGCGCCTGTAGTCCCAGCTACTCGGAGAGGCTGAGGCAGGAGAATGGCGTGAACCCAGGAGGCAGAGCTTGCAGTGAGCCGAGACCGTGCCACTGCACTCCAGCCTGGGCGACAGAGCAAGACTCCGTCTCAAAAAAAAAAAAAAATAAACAACAAAAAAAGAAGTGATTGAGAGGAAGGCATGGTCCTACAGCTAGACTCTGATTGGATGCCGGTGTTAAGTAAAACAATCTCTGGCTCAGATAGCGGTGGATGAAAGGGCTTACAGAAGAACAGCTTTAGGGGATTGAGCAGGAAATAGCCTAGTCAGCAGACCTGGGTTGCCGGTGTGTTAACCCCAGCAAAGGTCTGTCTTCAGGATTGGAAAATGACCTCTGAGTCTTACACATTCTGCCTGCTAAGAGTGCTTTTGCATGCCTGAGGCCTTGGGCCATGCTGTACCGGTGTGACTAGGTAAGTTTATCCTAACAATGTGATTTATGGTGAATGCCTTTTTCGCCTGTGGGCTGGAGTCTGAGTAGCTGAGATCAGTCACCTGGGTAGGCACTGCATACCTACCTGTAACCCCCAATAAAAACAATAAAAATCCCGAGCACCAAGTCTTGGGTGAACTTCTGTGGCAACACTTCACGTGTATTGTCACATATTGCTGCGACTCCACTGGGAGAGGATACCTGGAAGTTTGTGATTGCTTTCGCCAAGACTTTTCTCAGGTGCCTGCCCCTTTGCTGATTTTAATCTGTATCCTTTTGCGGTAACAAATCATGACCACAAGTGTAACAGCTTTTCTGAGTCCTGTGAGTCCTTCTAGTTCATGTGAGTTCATCAAGCTTAAGGGTGATCTTAGGGACCCCTAACACAGGGATAATGAATTGTTCTGGACATGTTGAATTTAAGGGTCTCTGAGCCATTCAAGTTCCCGTGGATGAACTTGGGTTTTTATTAGGGGTCCTCAGGTAGGTATGCAGTGCCTACCCATGTGAATGCCTACTGTTGGCAATTGGATATATAAGTTTGGAGCTCAACAGAGAGGTCTGGGATAGATATTGAGATCTAAGAGCCAACACATAAGTGGCTATTACTGAGATCTGACAGCCAATAGATAAGTGGCTATTGAAGCTAGGGGCATATATGAGGTCACAAAAAAAGAGATAGATGGTAGAATGAGAAGCAGAAGGTAGAGACTTGGATATCACTGGCATTCAAAAATCAAATGTGCAGGCATGGTGGCATGTGCCTATAGTCCCAGCTACTTGGGAAACTGAGGCAGAAAGTTTGCTTGAGCCCAGGAGTTCAAGGCAGCAGTGAGCTATGATCACACCACTGCACTCCAGCCTGGCCAACAGAGTGAGACCCTGTCTCTACTTGAGAAAGAAAGAAGAGAAAAGAAAAAGAAAAAAAAAAGAAAAGGCAAATACGGAAGCAAAGGCTCTTTTATGGAGTGAAGAGACGGAGAGTCGAGAGTCAATATCAAGAAGAGATCAAGGCCAGGCATGGTAGTTCTTGTCTGTAATCCCAGCACTTTGGGAGGCTGAGGCAGGTGGATCGCTTGAGCCCAGGAGTTTGAGACAAGCCTGGACAACATAGTGAAACCCTCCCTCTATAAAAAATACAAAAATTAGCTAGGCATGGTGGTGTGCTTGTAGTCCCAGTTACTCAGAAGGCTGAAGCGGGGATCACCTGAGCCCAGGAGATCAGGTTGAGGCTGCGGTGCAGTGTTGATAGCACCACTGCACTCCAGCCTGGGTGACAGAGCAAGACCCCGTCTCAAAGAAAAAGAAAAAAAAAAAAAGCCACCCTTAGGAAAGAGAGAATTCCAAGAAAGTTCAAATGTTATAAAGAAAACAATATATAGAAAAAGCTGGCAGTGTTGTGGTCATTAGTAACTTTAAGGAGGGTTCCTCTGCATTTCCTAAGTTAATTTAACCATTATTTATTGAGCACCTGCTGTGTCCTGAGCCCTCATGAACTCAGTATAAAAGGAGACACCCAGGTAATTGATTGTGTCTTGAGTGGGTATCTCCCTGGAGAGAGTGCAGCGGAGGGGAATTCCTCAGTCCCTCATGAGAGTGGGAGGATGGTTGTGTGTCCTGAGCTGTATCTTAAAGGATAAGTAGGAGTGAAGCAGGAGGGATATGTCCAGGGCACCACTCACAGTGGGGTTTTGGGTAGCATAAAGGGCAAAGCAGGGGACCAGACACCAGGCCGGCAAGAAAGTCTGGAATCTGATCCCTGAAGGGGAGCTGGGGCATTATCCTGAAGGCATTTCCTAGAAACACTGAAGGGTGTAATACAGAGGAGTAAAAAGATGACTCACATTTTAAATAATAATCCACTTGGCAGTTCTGAGAATGACCTAAGGGAAACAGATCTGAGGGCAACAAGGGCTCTTAGGAGACTAATGCACCAGTCCTGGTGTTTGGATGTGTGGGTATGAAGTTCTTTCATTTGCATTTGCTATATGAGTTTATTTTTCTGCCTTAACTAAGGTCCCTGAGAAAAACAGAACCATGTTTTATGCTTTTGTAAATTTCCTCTTTCTCTCCAAGCTGAGCACGTGGTCCCTCATGAGCCATCTGGGAAAATACACTTTTATACTGGGAACCTTTCTGACATATGCATGCTTTTCAGGAAATTGGAAAGTATATCCTAACTGAAAATTAGTTTCAGAGTTGAGATCCATTGTAGGACTCAATATATTGCCCTTATTGGGAGGCAAATCTTTTACCGTCATACACATGACTAAGCTGGACCTCAGGAAGAATTCATTTCTGTTTTCTACATTTAATTGACATGAAGGTTTATTCATCCCTACCATTATTAATATCAAGAAAATGGACAGAGGCACTAGCATTATTTTAATCAGGTTAGTTCTAGATAATGGGTGAATTATCCCAGGAAGAAGAACTGAAACTGGACCCCTGGCAAACTGCTAATGATGAGTCTGTACTGCCATCATTGGTGGTGTCCCTCGGCAGCTCACAGCCATGTTGGGTGAATGTGGGCCTGTGGGGAAACCCTGTAGCGCTCCCTGGAGAGCTTGGGGAGAGACCAGCAGCAGTCCCCAGCTGTTCAGTAACCACGTTCTGATTGGTGTGTCTCATCATCAGTAGTGCTGGGCGGCTGTCATATCTAGAACAAGTTTCTGCTGGCAGCCAAAGTCCACTATTGGCTTTGACATTTTGGTCCTTAGAGGACGGTGATAATAGTCATGTGTAACCCACCAAAAAGTTAATTGTTCATAGCAGCTTGAGTGTAATATCTCCTGGTTATACTAGTCTAAAAAGGCTTTCTGCAAGAAATGCAATATGAATTGGGCCTCCAAAATCTAGGTTTCTCTGTGCCTTTTTAAAATTAAAACTTTAAAAAAATGCCTGGAGCTAAAAAGAGAGAAAAAATAGAATTAACTCATCTACAGATTATTAAAAACCCAACGTGCTCTATGACATAGAAAAGTAAGCATATATGTTCTTATTCAAAAATTTCATCAGACGTGTATTTCATCAGAATGATAGGGCAAAATTGATATTTAAGATCAGAAGTACACCTGAAAGATCAGGACTCTGGTATCCACCTAAACCATGGTAGAACATGTGTAAGGCTGAGAGAGAAAAATTTAGGTTGGGATGTTGAATGGACAGCTGTTGCTGGATTTGTATTGAACTGATGCTTCTTTGCTTCAGAAACAGCTCTTCTGGCACGATGGTGACCTGCCATGGAAAATCCTGGGTCCCCATGCCCAAGTGACTGTAGCTGTGGCTCAGCCAGGACCTGACCATTTAGATCACCTGTTGTCAGACATGCCACACTGTCAACATAGGTAAGTTTCCATTTTTTATGAGCCATGTTAAAAAAGGTAAAATTAAGCAGGTGGAATTCATTTTAATAATAGGTTTTATCTAACTCAATATATCTAAACTATTATCATTTCAAACTATAATCAATATAAAATTACCAGCTGATTTTACATTTTTTTCATACTCAATCTTCGAAATCCAGTGTATATTTTATACTTACAGCACATCTCAGTTCAGACCAGGCACCTTTCAAGGCCTCAGTAGCCACGGGTACTTAGGCTTTCGTAGTGGACTTCACAGCTCTACTAGTGGACCCAGAAAGAATATTTAAAGGGAAAACACTCTATTTCCATTAAGCGAAAGCAACTTGTTTTCTAACAGTACTTATAGGAATACTTTTTTTGTTGTCATTAAATTCCATCCTCTTTTC
The DNA here is from genome assembly GCF_009828535.3 of Hylobates moloch. NCBI lineage: Eukaryota > Metazoa > Chordata > Mammalia > Primates > Hylobatidae > Hylobates > Hylobates moloch. The sequence goes on from NW_026652280.1 coordinate 141,727,537, forward strand.
CATGATATGGTTGCTATTATTAAGAAACTTAGTTTGGTGAAACAGACACTAAAATAGTTACCATGTGAGGTGTAGCATGTTAAAAAATGCTATGTGAACACAGAAAAGAAAGTCAAAGACCCCAAGATAAAATTAAAACTGCATTTCCCTGTAGCATAGTGATGTTGACTTAATTAACCATCTGTTTATCTCAATGCACCTATACCTTTTCTGGAGCTTTCATTTCCCCATAGTTCACTATATTCCTTTTCTATTGCAGCATTAACAAGTTACCACAAACTTGGAGGCTTATAATAACACATTATTTCACAGTTCCTATGGGTCAGCAGCCTGTACACAGCTTACCTGGGTCCACTGCTCGGGGGGATCTCACAAGGCTTCAATCAGGATGTCAGGCCAGGCTGTGGTCTCCACTGAGGCTCCATGGGAAAGACCCTGCTTCCAAGCTCACCTAGGTTGTTTGCAAAATCCGGTTCTTTGCAGCTGTAGAATGGAGGGCTTCAGTTTATCTCTAGCTATGCGGTGCGGTGGGGTGGGGGAGCTGCCCTCAGATCCTAGAGGTCACCCACAATTCCTTGCCACTTGACTATGCCCACAGAGGTGGCCCACGCATTTTGGCTTGCTTTGCCAAAGCCAGCAACAAGAGACTCCAACAAGACACATCCTACCATCTTATGTATGCAATCCCATGCCGGCAATCACGGACATGTCCATCATATACGTAACCACGTCCATTCCATCACCTTTGCTGTATTCTCTTGGCCCACTCAAAGGGTGTGGACTAGTTAGGGAGCGAGAATCAGCCCTCTTGAGTCAGCCTTCCCTATTTCATGTGCCAACTCTCTAGAATAGTGATCCTTTTGGTATTTTAAGTCATCTCTATTGTCATTGGAAATCCTTTCTGAAGTAGAAAGGACAGAGCTCGCAAAATACAAACCGCGCCACTATTCCTGCCTGTCATTTAGAGGTTTTCCAGGGGAGCAGGTTGATTTCAGTCTTTACATGGAGTTTACTGTTTGATATGATGATATCTTTACCCCCAGAATTAATTTTATTTTTATTTTTGAGACATGGTCTCATTCTGTCACGCAGGCTGTAGTGCAGTGGTGCGATCTCGGCTCACTGCAACCTCAACCAGCCCAGGTTCAGGAGATCCTCCCACCTCAGCTTCCTGGGACCACCCCAGTGGGTTCACTGGCGCAAACCACTATGCCCAACTAATTTTTAAAAATTCTTTGTAGAGAGGGGGTTTCACTATGTTGCTCAAGCTGGTCTCAAACTCCTGGGCTCAAGCAATCTGCTTGCCTCGGGCTCCTTTGGGATTCCACAAAGTGCTGGGATTACAGGTATGAGCCACCACACCTGCCCCTGCCCCATAATTAATTTTAAGTTAATCTCCACATTTCATTATCTTGGGCTAGATTTCGGGGGAGGAGCCTAATTTAGCTGGCATGTGCCCCATTGGGTGAATCGAATAAAAGCATAGCTGCCCTGGCATGGATCTGTGAACAAAAATTCTCTGAAAAGAAATTTGGAAGAAAGACTTCATTCAGGAACAGTTCACAAACTTTCTGTGTAAACCAGTTACTTTCCAGAGAACACAGGGAGGATCCTGGTTTTATAGTAAAAGTTCATGCTCAGGTTCCCAATCAGGTCCATTTTATGCAAATGAAGGCTTTAAATTTGCTTAGTTGTGATTGGTTGATGCAGCTGCATTCTGATTAGTGGATAGAACTGAGCCCTAATTGGTTCTTTCAGATGAGCTCTGATTGGCTGCTTTAGGTGAGCTCTGAAAGCCCCACTGTTAAACTGAAGTTGGGGGTTTCCAGGGAAACTCTGAGTATATGAGCTCTAGTCAGCAAATGGCCTGGCCACTTGGCTCTCTTTAAAATTTTGGCCCAGTTAGGTACTTGGGATCCATCTTGAAGGATTGGCTCTTGAAGGATTTGTTCTGAGAACTCCTGTGAACCTGAGAGGCCTGGTAAGGCAGAGCGAAAACCAGAACCCTTGGCACCCATCAGTTAGCACAGGATCCTTCCCTGGATCATCAGGATCCCTTATAAATGTGTCTAACGGCCAACTTGTAGACAGAGCTATTGTTAATACACTCTTCTGAGTTTCCCTCTGTGAACACCTTCATCTGGTTGATACAGGAAAATTAAGGAAGACAAACTTTTGGGAAAGTGATTGAAATCGTGGAATAATCAAAGCAAACCAATGGCAGCTTGTGTTTAAAATTAAAGACCAACTGTCAAGCGTGGCATTTACCTAAAGTAATTTCTAAAAGTAATCAACAGAGTGAACAACACCCAGTGGGCCAGGACCATGTCAGCGTTGGCTCATTCCTCAGAAACTACATGGTTTCAGGGCTCCATGTTCATGGACACCATGCGGGGAGTCTCCTAGCAATAACCCTCTTCTCTCTTGCAGGAAGTCCAAGGTCCTTTGCATGGCAGTCTTATCCCCAAATGGCATTTGCTTTCGACCCATGGTATTTCCATATTCCATGAAGAAAACTTTAAAAATATAGGCGAATCACCCTGCATGTATCCAGAGAGTTTCCAGGGGGTTTCACACACACACACACACACACACACACACACACACACACACACACACCACACACACACACACACACACACACACACACACACACACACACACACACACGTTTAGTGGGGCTCTTTTAGGTCAATACATATAGATCTACATCATTATTAGTTGTTGCTTGGTGGTCCACTGCATGAATGGTTAGTAATTGTTTAATTTTTCCTAGTTAGACAATAAAGATTTTTAAAGAATGTATCTTTGCATACTTGCTTATTTATTTGATTAGGATAAATTCCTGAAATCGGAATTGTTAAACCAAGAAATATGCATATTTTAAGGCTTTTGTTCTGTTTTGTCAAATGATCCTCAGAAAGAATGTTATTAATTCACGCTTCCACTAGCACTACATGATGGAACTATTGGGTATTTTTTATGTTGTTACCTTTGCTGGTTTTATAAATAAAATATTCTCTTGTTCTTCTTGTCTTTTTTTTTCTTTTACTACTGAACTTGAAGATTTTTTTTCCCATTTTCACTAGCCATTTATATTTTTTCTACTTCAAGTCTTTACTACTTTTCAATAAGGCCTACCCTGACCACCCTACTTCAAATTGCAAACCAACCCCCAGACCCCTGACATTCCTGATATCCCTTTACCTTTCTCTGCTTTATCTTTTTTCCTATTGTAATGATCATTTCTAACATAATATATAATATGCTTATTTATTAATAAGTACTTCCTCCCCAGCCAAGTTCTGGGAAGTGGAGGGGACTCCGATCACATGGAATATACAGCCTCTTCTTTGGCTTAGATGAGGGACAAGACAAACTCTTATTCTCCTGGCACTGCAGCTCCTGTCCTTAGATGACTCAGGGATAGTTATTTTACCTGGACTTAAAGGTTATTCCCAAACTGCAGAGAACATGTGGAATATCATCTGACTTCCTAATTTTTTGTTCATGTATATACATACATACATATACACACACACTAATGTATATCTATATATATATTTATAAGTGTGTGAATATTTTAACATTTTAAAGTTTATGAAACTGTTTTATGCTCAATGTATACATTAAATATACTTGGCTTGTTTTTCTGAAAAGCTGTTATTTATGATTTATGTCCAGCTGATTATGTCTTAAAATAATAAAATATATAAAGTGAACCCTAGTGCTACTGACAGTGTTTAGATTAAATCTCTAGACCTCTTGAAAAATTGTTACAATAAGAATATCATTTACTTAAAATTGTTAAAGAAGCATTCTGATTCCTAATGTTTAGTCTCTTTTTATTATGTATTTCAGAACGGAGTCATACAATGAATGTTTACAGAGTGTCTACTATATGGTAGACACAGTTCCAGGTACATAGGATACATTAGACTACAGCTGGGTTAGCAAGCTTTTTCTCTCAAGAGCCAGATAATAAATATTTTAAGCTTTGCTAACCGAGAGGTAAAATCAAGAATATTAATGTAGTTACTTACATAACAAGAGAGAAAACAAATTTCCACAATTTTCTTATTGATGAAATTCATAACAAAATAACAGTAATCAGTTTTAAAGTTAGTTTTCTCTACCATCAAAATTAATTGCAAATCTTCATTGGTTAATGTCAACTTGCAATGAGATTTTACATATTTCGTCCTCAAAAATGTCCTTTCACACAGATAGGTTCTGCCTAATACCAACATCTTTCCATGAACGTATCATTTTAATTGAACATATTTATTGTTTGGAAGGTGTTTATAGAATTAGGTTCTTGGCTTAATATGTGTCATTTAGGATGTCATTACATTCCAAATTAATCACTTCCAATTGGAGGTTAGGTGAAGCTCTTTAATTGTAAGTTAAATGGACTTTGAAATATGAAATTTTCATTGCATTTGCTTTGAGGTCTGTAACAAATCGCTGAAAGTGCACTGGCAATGTGGCCCTCCCAATCTGCAGTATAGGATGCCAACCTGCATTTGGAAATACCAAGCAAAGGGTTCATTCCGCTAGGAGATGGAGTTGGCAATGGAAGCGGTGAGGACTTCAGGCGATGTTCAGGTTCTAGTCCTCACAGCATCTGAGCAGAAGCACAATCCCATGGACCAGGCCAGTGGTTCTCACCCACAGCTGTATGGCAGGAAATTAACTACAATCCAGTATTAATGCTTGTGAATGCATTATTTTTCTAATGTGATTTAGGCCCAATTCAAGCATATCCTTACTGTTATTCCCACACAATTGCAGTTTATTTGTTGTTTTTGTGTTTTGTTTTTTGAGAGAGATAGGTATGGTCTAACTATTAGCATGCAAGATATGTGCTGTGCACATAAACATCACCAGGTGAGGACTGGAGGAAAAAACACTCACCTGAGATGCAAGACTGCTATCAAGAAATGACCCACTAAATAAAAACAAAACAAAAAACAAGAGACAGAAGTGACCCACTGCAGTAGTCCTGTAGGAGCCCAGAGCTCACCACCTCAGAGACCATGGTAATGGCAATGAAGTAACTCTACATCTCACATATCCCTGGATCGCAGGCTACTGATGGATTGCTGGTGTTGGTTTTCTCCAGAACTGGATGGCTCTTGTTTTAGTCCGTTTTCTGTTGCTATAACAGAATACCAAAGACTGGGTAATTTATGAAGAGAAAAAGTATATTTAGCTCACAGTTCTGGAAACTGGGAAGTCCAAGAATATGGCACTGGCATCCGTGAGGACCTTCCTGCTGCATCAAAACACAGCAGAGGGCATGACATGCTAAGAGGGCAAGAAAGCCACAGATTGCTTTCACAAAAAAAGCCACTCCCACGATGGTGACATCCATTCATTCATGAGAGCAGAGCCACCATTAATCGATTTATGAGAACAGAGGGATTAGGTTTCCAACACAAAACTTTTAGGGGACACATTCAAACCATAGTAGCTTTTTACCTGCAGGTCGAAATTGATCACTTCCGCATTGAAGTCCCAGGATATTCTTCTCATTGAGGTTTGGAAGGAGTTGTCTAAAGTGTTTCTCCTGGAATTCCTGCAGAAAATAGTTAGCTTAACCCATTGCTGCCTGACCCTGGCTGGGGGGAGGGTGGTCAGACATGAGGTACCCCAAATCAGAATATTAGGGTTGCATTGAGTACTTTCTGGAAGCTGCCTGTGCATGTACATCCACCTTCTGAGAAACCCCTTTTTTCCCTAATAAACTACAAAGGAAAGTGAGGGGAATGGGGGGCAGTAGTGCTGATGGCAGGAGAGATAGTAGAAGCTCTGAAAATGCTGCTTCCAGGCCCTACCTACCTTTTGCTCTGCTCATACGTACTGGAGAGAAGAAGGCTCTCTCCTTCAACAATAACCATTGGAGAAATCCTATTCGCAGCTCCCCAAGGCTGAGAGTGAATTTTCAGAAGACGAATTATTGTACCATATAATTGATTTAACTTAATATCTGGGTAAACGGAGCTAGCACTGGCTCAGTTTGGCGGGGCTTGCTCTAGGAGCCTCATTTTCTTCTCTCCCTGAGGACAGGATCATGTGCATGATGTACTTGGCCCCACAAAGTTCTCTTCCCCCACTGTCACCAACTGCAGTGAGAAAGGGAGCTTGGAAAAGGGGTTCTCAAAGAAGCCTACAGCGAAAGGGCTATCCCTCAGGGACAGCATGGTGTGTGCCTGTGTGCACATGAACATCATCTTAGATAGTTCATTTTGTCTGGATATATTGGTTCAGCTACAGCAATTAACTGCATGGTGGCTTGAGCTCTATTCCCAGTGGCTGGGTGTCCAAACTGGTCCTTGAGCGGTGCTCATAGTCACAGGAGCCACAGCCTGCAAGACTCACCCCTGAACACAATGAACACAGCACGGGCAGTGAGAAAGCTGTTTATCATCCTCTGCACCTGGGCAAAAGAGAAGAATAAATCCTAATATGAAAGTTCTGACTTTAGGTCAGCTATTTCACCTTATCCTGTCCTCAAAAGTCATCTCTAAATGTTCCTGCTTCTTATTTTCAAGCTTGGAGGGCCTATCTTTCTTCACTCATGTGTATCCCAAGAGAAATTTGGGTGTGGGGGGGCCAGAGGATAGGTGTCCTTGCAGTCCAATTTGATCCTAGAAGGGGTGACTCTGCCCTTGCCCTTTAGGATAACATGGCCAAATTAGGGTAACAGGAGGGATGCAATTCTCTTACGTTTGAGTGTATACTTTTTAAACAGCCAAGAAATGCACAAATAAGAATAAGACAAGATGTGGCCGGGCACGGTGGCTCACGCCTGTAATCCCAACTCTTTGGGAGGCCAAGGCAGGCAGATCACCTGAGGTCGGGAGTTTGAGACCAGCCTGACCAACATGGAGAAACCCTGTCTCTACTAAAAATACAAAATTAGCCAGGTGTGGTGGTGGGTGCCTGTAATCCCAGCTACTCAGGAGGCTGAGGCAGGAGAATTGCTTGAACCTGGGAGGCGGAGGTTGTGGTGAGCCGAGATTGCGCCACTACACTCCAGCCCGGGAAACAAGAGGGAAACCACCGCCCCACCCCATCCCTCCGGCAAAAAAAAAAAAAAAAAAAAAAAAAAAAAAGAACAAGGCAAGATGTAAACTATGTGACTTAATGGAAAAATTCATACTGGTTGCTCAGCCAGATCAGAATTAGATAACCATCTTCTATGGGGTCAAGTATAAGTACCCAAGTCAAAAACTGCTTCTGTGTCCCCACTCAGCTCAGCGCTTAGTCTTTGAAACTGGTAAATAAAGCTGCACCAGAAAGTGTTGCACATCAAACTGGTCAACTAATAGTTACAGAGGTTCAGGTCAGAGTATTTCTCTCTAAACAGTCCCTGAGAGAGAGACTCAACCCGCCAGGTCTGAGAACTGTAGAGAAAACTTGTATCTTAAGTGACTCATTTAACATAAAAGCAGCCTATTAAGTTGTCCATTTTGAAATTTCACTCTATAAAATTTTCAAAAGCCTTCTAAGTACATATTCAGCTTTGTTATGGCATGTGAAGAACATTATTAAAGAGAAAAAGATTCTAAGTGCATAGAGAATAATGGGCTCACCCTCCCACTAGTGAACACTTAAGAATCTGACATCTTCCACCCATTTCTCTGTGTCCCTTGCAAGGGGACAGTCATGCCCTGGGCAATCCCAAGGAACACTCCTTTCCCATCTTCTATTGGAGATGGTGGAGGGACCATCTAAAAGTCTCAGGTGCTACATTCTGGTACTGGCCCTTTCATGGCCAAGCTGTGTTCCTTTGGGCAAGTTGTTCAAACTCTCTAAGCCTAGTTTTTCAACTGCAATAACGATGATTTCAGTTTAAAATCTGGGCAAGTGTGAGTTACTGCCACTACGTGCAGTCAGGCTCTGTCACGTCTCCTCCATCAAGCTACCCAGGAGGCTTGGGAGAATCAAATGTAAGGAGGTGTAATGCTATCAAGTTTAGAAAATTTACTAATGCAGCTTCAAGACAACAATTTCCCTCCTTCTAGCTCATTTGAATCCCACAGCAATCAGGAAACATAACTGTCAGATAATATTTTTATTTCCTTTTGGGATGAGCAAACTAAGCTTAAGCGAGATTAGGTAATTTACTTAGAAGCACATAGCTAATAAGTAGCCTAAGAAGAACTTGGGCCTTTAACTGAATACTGCAGACTTTCTACCCCACTCGCTGACTCTATAAAAAAGGCAAACTGGCCAGACCAGGCATAGTCCACCAGTCTTACCAGTGTCACCCAGGTGCTGGCTTGTATTAGGTTGGTGTAAAATTAATTGTGGTTTTGGCCACTACTTTCAATGGCAAGAACTGCAATTATGTTTGCACCAACCCAATACTTCCTGATGCCTTTATTTTTACCAAGCGGAAGGGGAATGTACCCCTTCCTCATGCTGCCACACAGGAAAATATACTCTACTAAGCATTGCTGAGCAATGCTGATCTCACTAAAGACTTCATTTCATGGGGATAGAAAGATTGGAGAATTTGACTTTGTGTCTCCACACATCACATCATCGTCACCACCACAGATGGGTTTTTTCCTACAGGCTCTTCTCTCTGCCTCAGCCTCCATCAGGCTGCAGATGACCAGACAGAGGGAGGAAAGAAGGAGAGAGACAGAGACAGAGAGAGAGACAGAGACAGAGAGAGAGAGAGAGAGAGGCAGAGCCTAAGATGCATCATATAAACAGTGAAGTAGATACACCACTCCCAAATCAATGACTGTAATCCAAACTCTAACCACATCCTGCAGAAAGGGGCAGGTTCAGAATTTCCATAAGGAAGAGTGTCACTTAGGGGGCCCAATCTAGCTGGAAGGAATAGGGATGCATTGTTTTGACGCTGCATGTGCAAAGCAAACACATTGTTTTTGTTTAGCTTGTGTGCTTATCTGAGGTGACATTGGCAAATCAGAAACATGACTATATGAAAGAGTGTTTGTGTGGAGGAAAAAAAAGACAAAGACAGTGACCAAAGAGACTTCAGCACTCTGCCAGGTGAAGGAAAAAGGTGCAAAGGCCCAGACTGTTCCCCTAGTCGGGAACTCACAGCCTAGGAGGGAGGCACATAGTCAGTGAAACTCAGCAGGAAGATGCATGGGTCCAGGGGTTGGGATGGGGGCTGAAGTTCCATCATACGATGAAATACTCTGTCTGAGCATTCCAGTTTTTTATTTTTTTATTTTGAGATGCTGTTTCACTCTTGTTGCCCAAGCTGGAGTGCAATGGCACAATCTCGGCTCACTGCAACCTCTGCCTCCCAGGTTCAAGCGATTCTCCTGCCTCAGCCTCCCGAGTAGCTGGGATTACAGGCGCCCACCATCAAGCCCAGCTAATTTTTTGTATTTTTAGTAGAGACGGGGTTTCACCATGTTGGCCAGGGTGGTCTTGAACTACTGACCTCAAGTGATCCTCCCCCCTTGGGCTTCCCAAAGTGCTGAGATTACAGGCGTGAGCCACCGCGTCCGGCCCGAGCCTTCTAGTTATGAAAGTGAACTTTGAGACCAAGTTTTCTTCCTCCGGGGACCCAGTGACCACCGCCACCTACTTACCCCCAGCCAAGGGGTAACTTCAGCTTATGGCACCCCCAGCTGAGGAGGAAAAGACAAGCTTCCTTGCTAACCAGAGCAGTTTATCAAACCAAGAAGCAGCAAGGCCCCGTTTTTAAGGCCAGGGAGCCTCTACTCCCTGCCATTTGGCCGTTCTGTGTTCTCTTCAAAGGAGCCAGTTTGACACCGGGCCTGAGTCCTCAACAGCATTGCCTAGTTGGTTTAAATATATATTTATCATGATATATAATTGTGTATAGAAAAAGACACTAGGAGAAAATACCGTAAACATGTGTTTATCTCTGAATGATGAGATTAAAGATATTTCTTTTTTTTATGATTTCTGTGTTTTCTCCCCCCCCCAAAAAATTTTTATAATGAATAAGCGTTACTTTGGAGAGTAGAAAAAAATAATTGTTTTTGCTTTAGAAACACACACACACACACACACACACACACACACACACACACACACACACACACACACACACACACACACACACACACACACACACACACACACACGTGGAGGGAAATAAGGAGGGAGAGGCAAGGAGGTGGGAAATAGCCATAACCCAGTCTCAGGAAGCCACGCGTGGCTGACCCAGGCTGGCAGCCCCTCCCGCGGGGATAGGTGGATCTGAGGCCCTCCCTGCCCGCCCGCTCGGCCGCCCGCGTGCCCCGCCCCTCGGCCCCGGCAGAGGGCGCTATGGAGTCGGGCCCCGGTACGTTCTCGCCCTTCGCCAGGAACGGCGATTCTCAGCGTCCTCTCCGGTGGAGGACGGAAGCCCTCCCAGGGCCGCGGGAGAGCCAGCGCAGAGTGGAAGGCACCTTGTACGCTGTGAAGCGGGGGTGGAGATGTTACCCTAACCAGAAGCGCACCCCGCCACAAATACTGGAGCGCCCAGCGCGCGTGCGCCACCCGCTTCCCTGCGGAGGGCGCCGCGGGCCCGCCTCGCCGAGCGCGGGGTGGGATCCCAGTAGCTCAGAGCAGCCCGCGGGGCAGGCCCGGGCTGCCGCGGAATCCTCTTGGCCAGCCTCCTGCGCCCAGAGCCTCCCCGCTGGAGCTCCACCCTCGCCCGGAGGCGGCTTGTTCACCCAGCGCGTGCCCAGGGGAGCGCCTGAGACTGACGTGATCCCATTGCCCCCAAGACCCCAAGAGTGATTGCACTGGTTTTGCAAAAAAGAAAGGAAGGACCGACGGGAGGGAGAGAGGGAGGGAGGGAGGGAGAGAGAGAGGGAGGGAGGGAGAGAGATAATACATAATAATATGTAGTTGTGAAAATTTCAAATAACGTGTATATTTAAAAAATCAGTCCTCGGCCGGGAGCGGTGGCTCACGCCTGTAATCCCAGCACTTTGGGAGGCCGAGGCGGACGGATCATGAGGTCAAGAGATCGAGACCATCCTGGCCAACATGGTGAAACCCCGTCTGTACTAAAAATACAAAAATTAGCTGGGCGTGGTGGCAAGCGCCTGTAGTCCCAGCTGTTTAGGAGGCTGAGGCAGGAGAATTGCTTGAACCCGGGAGGCGGAGGTTGGAGTGAGCCGATATTGTGCTACTGCACTCCAGCCGGGCAACAGAGCAAGACTCCGTCTCAAATAAATAAATAAATAAAAATAAAAAATCAGTCCTTTCTGCTGACTCCAAATTTTAGAGCCTTACTCCTCTAATGCAAATTTTAAAAATCTCTGAATCTGCCTGTAATCTATAAAACCCCTGCTTACATCTGTAAGCCCCCTGCTTCAAGATAGCCTGCCTTTTCTGCTGAACGAATGTATGTGTGCCCTGTATTGATTTCTATCTTCGCCTGTAACTCCTGCCCTCCTGAAATGTATAAAACCAAACACATGCGGCTGCCTCGGGACCACTTACTCAAGGCTTCTTGGGTTGTGTTTTCCGGGGGCGGAGGTTACTCATACTGGCTTGACTAAGCCTCTCTGAGATATTTTACAGACTTTGATTTTTCTGTTTACAGTATTAATCAAAATGTTAACATTGGTAACTTCTAGGGGTAGAATTATGAATGATTCTTGTTTCCTGAATGTTCCACAACATTCAGAAATGGTGTATTTGGGGTTGGGGGAGAATTGTTACTCTTTTTAAATCCCATCTACTCTTGGGGCTGTCGTCATTCTACATAAACAGACTAACTCCGGGTGGCAGCTCTGAGTCGTTTTATCGTGCACGGAGAGATTCATCATCTCCCACCTACACCAAGCAGCACTTTAGGTCCCCTGGGTAACAGAACTGAAGGTTTGTATCTCAGTGACTAATGATTATAATGCCCTTGGCTACTTCCTGTGTTTTTACCAGCTCCAGGAGCAGATTAATCAGAGAACGTTCCCTGCTGGCTTCTGGGAAATAACAAACACAATGGTGATGCTACCAAGTCTCTGTGGATTAAAAAAACCTTTACAAAGGGGCATTCTTCCTGTCTTGTTTTTTTCTGTTTTGTTTTGTTTTTTGTTTTTGTTTTTGTTTTTTTCGAGATGGAGTCTTGCTTTGTTGCCCAGGCTGGAGTGCAGGAGCATGATCTCCAATCTTGGCAGGTGCAAACTCCGCCTCCCGGGTTCAAGTGATTCTCCTGCCTCAGCCTCCGGAGTAGCTGGGACTACGGGCGCCCACCACAACGCCCAGCTAATGTTTGTATTTTTAGTAGAGACGGGGTTTTGCCATGTTAGCCAGGCTGGTCTCAAACTCCTGACCTCAAGTGATCTGCCCGCCTTGGCCTCCCAAAGTGCTGGAATTACAGGCATGAGCCACTGTGCCCGGCCACTTTGTTTCTTTTTGAGTCTACAAAAGCAATTTTGAAAATTTTCTTTGATTTTTGAAGGCAGAAAACCCAAGTTCTGGTTTGAAGCTTGTTCTCATCAACCTAGAGTCTTTTTGTCTTTGGGAGCTATATAGATATTACAAGTCTCTTCCTTTCCTTCCCAGCAGAAAAGCCTTTGATGCTGTATTCTTAGCACATGGAACCCTAAACCAAAGCCTGCACTGGGGCATTTGTGAGAAGCGTGTGTGCAAAGCCTGAGAGACTCCCCTGGGCGTGCTGCTGGGCAGGAGTGTTCTGGTTTGACTTTGTACATGTAAGTGACTTATTTTAAATACATGTATTTTTTAATCACAATTTTAAAGGTAAATTAAAATGCTTGACATTTTGGTAACAGAGGGAGCAAACAAACAAGAGCCCTGTGTAAGCCTTTCATTCCCTGCAGATCAGCCATTTCTAGTAAGTTCCTGGAGAGTATCTACTTCATCAGCCAGTATGATCAGCAGCAGGGAGCCATTACACCAGGGACTTTCTCAGACTTTAACATTTCACCAACAAGTAAAATTCCAAAACAACTGTAGGAATCGGCAATGGTATGCCAGCTTTTGGTTTGTCAAATGAAATTGTTAGGAACCTGCCATCTACTGGCACTACTCTTTTTACAAAAGAAAGACATGTAGACCACAAGAAATGGACATGATCTCAGAATAAAGGACTGCCTCTTAAAAAAGAAAATCACCTTATAGAATATTTTGCCATATTTCCTTAATTTTTCATTTTTCCAAAATGAAAATGTTACCAACTTGCATTTTGCCCATTTGCCTGGCTTAGTCACTACAGCCCAGTGATGATAATTGTATCTTTATTTGATGGGAACCAGTCTAACATTTTAGGGCCATGATGCTGAGTATCAGTGAAAAGTATCAAGAACATTGAGGTGAGAAATGTTAGATATTTGGCTGAATTCGTACTAATTCTGGGATCTTATACTAATCCTGCAACCACACTTTCTAATTTAGACATGTATACTACCATTTAATTTTAGATGAGATTGTTTTTGTTTCCGTTGAATTTTACAGTACTTTCTAGGTATTACAACTGAAGGTCTTTTTACTTGGATTTTTGTCTGTCGAAGGCACTCTGCTAGTGACCACCCAAAGAACTGGGAATTTTGATATCATACTCTTTGGCCTAAAGTCTCTTCCAAATTATAATCATTGAATTTCAAGAAAGCAATGCTTTGGCCGGGCGCGGTGGCTCACGCTTGTAATCCCAGCACTTTGGGAGGCCGAGGCGGGCGGATCACGAGGTCAGGAGATCGAGACCACGGTGAAACCCCGTCTCTACTAAAAATACAAAAAAAAATAGCCGGGCGTGGTGGCGGGCGCCTGTAGTCCCAGCTACTTGGAGGCTGAGGCAGGAGAATGGCGTGAACCCGGGAGGCGGAGCTTGCAGTGAGCCGAGATTGCGCCACTGCACTCCAGCCTGGGCGAAAGAAAAAACCCCCTCATAAAAAAAAAAAAAAAAAAAAAAAAAGAAAGCAATGCTTTGAAGGTGGGTTGTACCAGCCACAACTTAAATGAGCTGAGGGGAAGCACAATAAGAATCAATTGAAATGAAAGGAGTACTATATACAAACGATTTTTTTAACCTTTTCAAAACTGAAGCAGATACTAGGACAACATTCATCTTCCCATGCCTTAAAAGCAATTAAGAAGGGCATGTGGTTTGTAGGAGAGCTCTCCTGATCTGTCAATACCTGCAATGCGTAGCTCATATCTCAACCTGCTGACATTGTCCTGCCCGCAGGCCTGGTAGAATAAATACAAGGAAGTTCCCTGGATGATGAGACAGGCAGGAGGTTTTCTGGGCACAGGCTCTACTGTATTACAGATTAGAAATAACAACTTCAATCTTACATATGACTTTCTTTCCAAACTTGAAATTAGTTGGTGTTAACCCATTACACCAGTGCATAGTTTGCAGACATTTTTTTCCAATTTTGTAGGTTGCCTCTTTACAGTTTAATGTAATCCCATTTGTCTATTTTTGCTTTTGTTGCCTGTGCTTTAGAGGTTCTATCCAAAAAATTCTTGCCCAGACCAATGTTATGAAGCATTTCCCCTATGTTTTACTCTAGTAGTTTTATAGTTTTAGATCTTCCATTTACATCTTCAATCCATTTTGAGTTGATTTTTTTATATGGTGAGAAACAGGGGTCTAGTTTCATTCTTCTGCATGTGGATATCCAGCTTCCCCAGCACCATTTATTGAAGAAACTGTCATTTTGGGGTAACTGCTTTCTAACAGGTCTCTGGGGCTTGGTATTACTCCACCAGAACCCTTTCATGTAGCTGTCAGAGAGATGGCAGTAAAACAGCTCAGTTACATCTCTCTGCTGTTTAAACCTGTCTGATGATTCTTAATTGCCAGTAGGATAAAGTCCAAACACCTTGGCTTGTCATATCAAGTCCTTTCCCATCTTGTGCCCATCATCCCAGTTACCTCCTCTGATACTCTCTACCATGCATCCTATGATTGCCTCCCAATTTTACATTCTCTTCATCTTCCTGATTAAAATAATGATTGTTGATTACATATCCTACTCTCTTTTGCAGTTAGATGTGGCCAGGTGACAAAGTTCTGTACAGTGGAATGTAAACAGAAGTATCATGTGAGAGTTTCCAAGAACTTTTTCAGGAGGGAGCAAACACATGTCCTTTGCCCTCCCTTTTTGTTTGCTCCCTTCTCCATCCTATAGCCTGGAATACGGACATGATGGCTACCATCTTGGACTATGAACATGGGGATCACACCCAAAGGAAGGAGAAGCAGCAAGCTGGAAGGTACTATGGAGCAGAACTGCCACAGCCTGACTACCTACCTCTGGAACTTTCTGTGAGAAATGAAACGGGCCCAACAGTTCCATAAACAGTTGTTTTGGGATAAACATAGAAATGGCCCCTAGCTTGAAATTTGCATTTGTTTTATCTGAGTTCCCTCCTCAGGAAAGGACCTTCAGGCCTCTCAAAAAAGTATCAGAGAACTGACACCAGATGTCTCCTTGCTCCTCCCTAAGTCCTGTTTTCTTAAACATTGTTAAATATCTTCCTTGCTATGTAAGCCCCTAGATTTAGTCAGTCAGGGAGATGGATTTGAGACTGAGCTCTCATAACTTGGCTGCAGCACCTGATTAAAGCCTTCTTCCTTGGCAATACTTATCATCTCAGTGATTGGCTTTCTGTGCGGCAGGACCTAGATTGAACCCCTGGTGTTTCCATAACAGAAATAGACCTCTAACTTGGTCAAGCCACTGTTATTCTGAGTATCTGTCCCTTGCTGCTGTGCCTAATCTTAATTGACACAGAATTTGGTACCAGATCTGGGATGCTGCAGGTCACTCCATGCTTATGTTTTTCTTTCTTTCTGTTCATAAGAATTCAAGAAGCTAGCCAACCCCACAATCTTTGAATTCTTCACTCTGGCCATGAAGATTTATTACCATAGCCACTTGGCCTTCCAACGTTTTGATTTCCATGGATACTTTTTCTTCCAGGTGCCTACAAGTGATAATTTATTTTGAGATGGACACTCTTCTTGCCCAGGCTGAAGTGCAATGGTGTGATCTTGGCTCACTGCAACTTCTGGCTTCTGGGTTCAAGAGGTTCTCCTGCCTCAGCCTCCTGAGTAGCTGGGATTACAGGCACCTGCCACCTCTCCTGGCTAATTTTTGTATTTTTAGTAGAGACGGGGTTTCCGCATGTTGGTCAGGCTGGTCTCAAATTCCTGACCTCAGGTGATCCATCCTCCTCGGCCTCCCAAAGTGCTGGGATTACAGGCGTGAACCACCATGCCTGGCCTGCAAGTGATAATTTAAATAACTATTCTGCCACTGCATACCACAGACTGGTAGGCCTTGCAAAACATATCTGTTTGGCAGAATCACATCCAGAACCATAGCTTCAAGGAATTCTGGAAATGTGGCTTTATTTCTAGATCTGTAGAACAGGCAAAACACTGGGAACAGATGTTGAGTGACTCGATGCAGAGTGTCTGGCAAACATCCCTCAATCCAGCCTCATGAGACAAGTCATTCTTTGCCAGACTTGCCAAGATGGTAAGGCTTCCTTTAAGTCATTTCTGCATTTCCTTCTGCCCTGAATCTTATCTTCCTCCCTCCCTCCTTTCTCTGCTTTGTGAGCTTATGCTACTCTTTCAATATCCAAATCCAACATCATCCCTAGCAAAGCAAATCCATCCTGGTTGCTGCTGGCTCTGAGTAGCACTTTGAACAATCTTTGGTTAACATTCTTAGAGGAATCATATTTATTGATTACAGATCTCTCTTTCCTGATAAAATGTGCCCTCCTTGAGAACAGGAATATAAGCAGCTGTCATTGCATCTGACCCTTTCTGCATTTCTATTCGTATTCTCAGTCTGGCAAGGTGGAGTTGCTGAGGCAATGTTTGTTGAACTCGTGAATATTGATAATGGCTCCAGAGCTGCCTCCTCTCTTAGACCAGAGGGTTAAGAGTATGTAGACTCTGGCCACGTGGTGGCTCATGCCTCTAATCTCACTGAAGGAGCCTCATTGTCTGGGGTAAATACCAAGGTTCTTGGTCTCACGGTCAAGGAAATTGAGGTCACAGACACACACACACAGAGTGAGATTGGAGCAGGAGTTTAATAGGCAAAAGGAAAGAACAGCGCCCTGTCACAGACAGCGGTCCAGAGCAGGTTGCTAAGTTTTAGTAAAAATGTCAGGGTTGGCCAGGCATGGTGGCTCACACCTGTAATCTTAGCACTTTGGGAGGCTGAGGCAGGCTGATCATGAGGTCAAGAGATCGAGACCATCCTGGCCAACATGATGAAACACTGTCTCTACTAAAAATACAAAAATTAGCTGGATGTGGTGGCGCATGCCTGTAGTCCCAGCTACTTGGAAGGCTGAGGCAGGAGAATTGCCTGAACCTGGGAGGCAGAAGTTGCAGTGAGCCGAGATCACGCCACTGCACTCCAGCCTGGCGACAGAGCAAGACTCTGTCTTAAAAAAAAAAAAAAAAAGAGAGGGTGTCTTGTCTTCCTAAGGCCCGAAGAC
This sequence comes from Hylobates moloch, assembly GCF_009828535.3. Taxonomy (NCBI): domain Eukaryota; kingdom Metazoa; phylum Chordata; class Mammalia; order Primates; family Hylobatidae; genus Hylobates; species Hylobates moloch. The sequence continues at coordinate 141,745,000 of NW_026652280.1, forward strand.
TTGCTTGGGACCAGGTGTGCTATGTGCATACAGCAGAGTTTTCTATCAGTTCTTACCTCACTCCTTGATCACAGAGGCAGACCCAGTCCTTGCTGCTTTGTGCTGCTTTGTTTTGCTCATCTGGGAGGGAGAGTTTCTGTGTCTGTTCCCAGACATCTTCCCGTAGCTGCAGGCATCTCCCCACAATCCGCTTTTAGTTTCCCTATCTTAGTGTGCCTAAAGGGAAAGGAATGTGCTTATTAAGGCCCATGGGTTTTACTGGGGTCCATTGCAGGAGTGTGAAGTTTGGTGATTACGCAGGGGACTCCCCCTCTTCTCTGTGCCCGAGTTGTTTATCTGTTTTTACAGCCTGATCTTTCAGGCTGTTCTTTGTCAGAAGAGAAGTGATTTCTTTGAATGTCATGAGGTTAGAAAGGGAGCTATTTCTGAGCTGCTTTTTGTTAGAAGAAAAGTTTCTGCTGGGACTCACTTTACCCTAACTGTCTACCTAGATAAATTCTGTCTGTCTTGTATAACATGTTTCTCCCTCAGGAATGGAATCCCTAACTGCTGTTAGGGGGAATTGGGCAACAACTTCTGGCTACTTCCCGCTGGAGAGGGCGTGGTATGGGAACAGCAGCTAGGGCTTCTCCTGGGGTCAATCTAAGGGTCCCTGGTAGAAGGGTGGTTTCATTTTTGGCTCCATTTGCAGCACTGTCTGAAGCTTGATGGTTACTAGGTGAGAAGAGAAACTTTACAAGGAGGTTTAGAATATAGAGTCCAAATATATATGACTACCATTATTAGTGAGGCACTATAGGCCATAACTATGACAACAGAGTTTGTTTGATACCTGTGAGCCATTTAGATGGGTTGTGCTGTTGTAAGTGGGTATATGGGGCTTGGCTTTGTTTAGCTTCCTTGGTCTTACTTTCCCCGCCAAAAAAGGAAACCTCAGAGTTATAGGTTACCTGGCAGGATTTGTAGGATAAGTGCCCAGAACTAGAACATTGTTCCAGATTTTTACATTACCCATTCCTTTCTGTCTCCTTTGAGCCACAGCTGGAGATTGATGATTGGTTTACAGGAATAAGTATGATTAGTTTAAAATGTTGGCAAGAACTTAAAAACAACTAATGAGACTAGAAGTCAATGACAGATTGTATTAGTCCATTTTCACGCTGCTGATAAAGACATACCCAAGACGGGGCAATTTACAAAAGAAGAAGGTTTAATGGACTTACAGTTCCACGTGGCTAGGAAGGCCTCACAATCATGGTGGAAGGCAAAAGGCACGTCTTACATGGTGGTGGCAAGAGAGAAATGAGAGCCAAGCAAAACAGGTTTCCCTTTATCAAACCATCAGATCTCATGAGACTTGTCTACTACCATGAGAACAGTATGGGCGAAACTGCTCCCATGATTCAATTATCTCCCACTGGGTCCTTCCCACAATTCTGGGAGTATAATTCAAGATGAGATTTGGGTGGGGAAATAGAGCCAAACTATATCACAGATGTACAATAAGTTTGGAACATAATTTCTCTCTCTCCAGTTCTCATTTTTATGAAAAACAACTTATGATATGACTGAGCTGGTTGCAAAATAAACTTTAGTCCTATACTTAGCCTGATCATCTGCAAAAAGTGCAGCAAGAATAATTACCTCTATGTATTTGATTGGCTTTGATAGAACTCTGTTCCACAAGGAATCTTGGATAGGACTTTTTGAAGCCAAGCCTAGCCATGAGTTTGTACCCTCAAATACCTGTGAGTTGGATAAACTTCTTTCTTCTTGAAGTTCCAGGAGCATGGGGTTTCCAGGCCTGTTAGAAAGTGACATTCTTTACTCACCACAGGTCAGGAACACCGTACAGAGACTGTGTAGACAAGGTATGCAGCCAGTTTTCCCAAAGGGCTTTCATTGGCTCTGCAAGTCAAAGCCTTGCAGTCAAAGCCTTGGAAAAACAACCAGTTTTTCCAACTGTGTTTTGTTGCAAAAGAAAATGGATTCTTGTTGCACTGATGCAAATAACTGTATAGTTGTAATTCAAGAATACTTATAACTAGTTTCCAAATTCTAGAGGAACTAGGCAGAGAGAAACAAACATGCTCCAAACCTTGTTTACAGGAGTATAGCTTACTTAGTTCTTAAAGGCTTTTAAGAAAGTTTCCTTGACTCTGAAAAACAAAATAAGGATCACCAGTGTTACAAGCATAAATCAAGAATATTGCTTTAGTTTTCTATTAGTTCAGTCCATTCCATTAACTCTTGGTCTGCTTGTTATTCATAAACATTTCAGCTTTGTATGAGTCCTATACATTTTTTTAATCAAAAACCTGCATTTAAGAGCACCTATTTAAGTTCCACAGCTGATTAGAAACTACTTTTTTTTTTTTTTTTTTTTTTTGAGACAGAGTCTTGCTCTGTCACCCAGGCTGCAGTGCAGTGGCGCAATCTCGGCTCACTGCAAGCTCCGCCTCCCGGGTTCACGCCATTCTCCTGCCTCAGCCTCTCCGAGTAGCTGGGACTACAGGCGCCCGCCACCACGCCCGGCTAATTTTTTGTATTTTTAGTAGAGACGGGGTTTCACCGTGGTCTCGATCTCCTGACCTCGTGATCCGCCCGCCTCGGCCTCCCAAAGTGCTGGGATTACAAGCGTGAGCCACTGCGCCCTGCCACTAGAAACTATTTTTTTTTTTTAAGAAAAAGATTCAAACAAGACAATAATTGTTTGTAAATGACAAAATGTCCAGGGTGGTTACAGTCAAGAACATGATTGACAAATTTGGTTATTTCTGTGGCTTACAATAACCTAACATAACAACCTTAATTGTGATTAATAGCATGTATTATTCAGACACTAGAACCTTAGACATTCCATACAGTTTTGGAACATATGTTAATATTATTCCCTAAAATATAAGCTGAAGAGTATTAGACATCATTTTGGCAATTCCGTGTACCTAAACAAGTTAAATAGTCCTGTTTACCTCTCTTCTGGATGTTCCAGGGGCCCTGTGCAGAACCAAAAGCTAGGGGCTAGGAAAGACAACCTTGAAACTAAAGTTTGATTATGGGAAGCCTGTTAAATATATCCAAAATTTAAAACACTTGATATTAGATTACCGTAAGTTTTTTGTTTTGCCAAAATTATGAGTCAAAAATTTGAAAAAGCAAAAACCATTCATCAGCCCTTTCTATTACATGAAAATCCTATTCAAGAGAGAATGTTAAATTTCACCCTTGCATTTGTTTGCTATTAATGTTAACCCTGATTTTTAATGAAACTTTATAGACAATCCTATTCAATCTTAACCAGTTTGACCATGAGGTGAGATTTACACAAACCTTTTATGACCCTCTACAAATTTTGCTAAAGAGTAGATCAGCATTTTAAGAAAACCTTGTGCTTGTATTTTAATCCTTAATTTATAAAACTATATAATACACCTTTGAAATTAGTTAATATGTTCATACACATAGTTTCCTTTGCAAGATTAGTTTTTACAATCTTTTTACAATTTGCTAAACCTTCTGCTTTATTTTATTTAAGACAATCCTTTATTGCTAGGCAAAATGTACATTTCCATGCCTTCTTATCTTTAATTAAAAACAGCTTTTACTATTTTTTTTACACACCTTGCATGCAAATCCATGTTCAGTAGTCTCATTACATGTCATAATGGTAACACTTAGCAATTTTTAACTTTGATGTAAAACCTGGTAGGTTGTTTTAATTATGTGCTAGATGCAGATAAAATTTGACTGCTTTCAGCATCGTTAGGGGCATGGTTACTTAGGTATGTTCCCAGGCCTTACCAATTGTGAAGCAGGCAAGTTGACAATTTTTAAAGGCTAAAAAAGCAGTTACAACCTTAAAACATTTATCAAACCTAGTATCTGACCTGCATAATTTAGATCACATTTTTACACCCTGAAGACATTTGTATTTTACCAATAGTTTCTAAGACTGTTTTTATTTTTGAAGATTAAAGTTGTATGAACTGAAAGGTACCACAGCTTTTACTTTTTCTTTAAAAATATTTTATTTAAGTGCTTATTTTTCTTAGGCCAATTAATTAGAGCTCTTTTCAAACAGACATTACACACATAACACATACATAACCACACAGACAAACAGAAAAATATCCAGTGGTTATAAAATTTTTCATTTGCTAATTTCCCAATTGGATTATTGGCCTCCTGATGAGACCCTGTAAGAACAGAGCTAGGAATACAGTTTCCAGGGCCTAATAAACAAGCAAAGCTGGAAGACAAAGATAGATTTTGAGAACTACTTATTCACCTTTAATTCCAGGGGTTCCATGAGGAAAACAGATTTTTCCCAAAATGGGATTTGTGGCACCTTTTCTGTTTTCCCAAGGAGTCCCAGGCCACCAGAAGTCATTCTAGGGTCTTTCATGCATGCACCAAGAGTGGTAAGACACAGTGAAAAAAGGAATTCAGTTGACTGAGAAAAAAAGACCTTTTCCAGGAAAACAAGATCTATAAAGAGAAAAACATAAAGGCCTTTTAAATATACCCATAGGTTTGATATCCACTTTGAATTAAGCTGAGTGCTCTTTAGGAAAATCCTTTTCCACAAATAAAACTTTACAGTGAAGATAAACAGTGATTCTTACCATTTTTCCCCCAGTTTGCACCACTACTTGTTCACAATCATGTTTAGGTTCTCTAGTTTTCTCTGGGAGAAAGTAGCTGGGCTCAGGAAGGGACAGGTTTTCAACTGGGCTGCAGATCCCTTCAGCATCAAAGCTTGATATTTGAGGAGGCAATTGTCTGTTAGCCAGAGACTTTCCTTAGAGGACAGTAGTCTTGTTATATTGTGTGGAGTTAAACAGTTAAGTTTTTCCCCATTGTTAACCCATTGGCTGTAGAGCTGGACCTCCAGTCTTAGTCAAAACTCCCAGGGCTATTTTCTTCCTTTCTGATATACATAAAGATTAAATGCCTTCCCTATGGGAAGGCTGACAACTGGTGCTTTAAGCAAGGCTTGCTTTAGCTGGTTTAAGGCTTTTGTGTTTTAGGTTCCCAAGTTAGGGAGCTGCTTGAGTTTCTTTTATGAGTTGGTACAAAGGATGAGCTATTTCACCATACCCTGGTGCCCACATTTTGCAAAATTCAGTAATGCCCAATAATTTTCTTAACTGTTAAAGGAAACGGGGTTAATCCTTTCCTCATCTGGTACTCTGGTTCCTTCTGTGCTGTGTCTGTCCCACAGACCCTGGCCGATGGATGAAATGAGTACTCAGACACAGGTATGCAGTGTAAGAGCAGCTAGGTGACTGCCTGGCTCCAGTGGCTAGACAGCAGCCCCGAGAAGCTGGAGCTGCTTGCTTTTATTCAGTGCAGGCACAATGCCAAAAACCTGGAGCCAACACAACCTGCAGGTAATTAATATTTATTGTTCCCCTTTCAGGGAATGTTACATGGGGATGATCCAAGGTCAGTTCCTGGTCAATGTAAGTAAACAAACCAGTTTAAGATAAATTCCCCCACACTCCCTTGTACCTACTCCTTGCCCTCTGCCTCAGGGTTATAGAACAGCTGCCTTCAGCCATTCTCCCCTGGGGCTCTGCAGAAACTTCTGACCTTTCAGAAGTTTTACGTCCTTTCCCTATAGTTTTTTCACCACTCTGACCGATCCCCCACACTTCTGATAAGATTAGGCCTAGGTACTTTGCTGAAGTTTGACAGAGCTGAGCTTTAGATTTTGAGACTCTATACTCCCTTTTAGCTAAGAAATTGAGGAGAGTCTTAGTGCCTTCCTGAGACTTCCTTGATTGGGGCACAGAGGAGAATGTCATTTACATACTGCAAAGTTTCAACTTGAGAGTGAGAAAAACTAGAAAGATTTTTAGACATGGTCTGTTTCAGCAACTTCCTTTTGATATCAGGGGCTGCCTGAGTGATGAACCTGTTTTTTGTTGAATTGGAAGACAGGGAGGTGTGTTTTATTAAAGCTTCTCTCAGCCTTTCCAAAAAGGTAGGGAGATTTTTATCTGGTTTCTGATTCAATAAGGACAGATTAGAGTAATTAAAAGGTTTGGTCCTAGTCCTTCTTAGGCCCTCTGATATTCACATTAAAAAGTATTTCCTTTTCCATTCATCTATGGGGTCACAGGGATTCCAGTCAGGATTGTCAAGAGGTATAGCCTCTCTCCCTATTGAGAATGGTTTTTCTGTTATTTCCTCACCTTCCTTATCTCCCCTTCTCCTTTTTGGTCTACTATAGGGAACATGTTCATCTCCGAACTTTTCTGCTGCTTGCAGAGCTGTCTGCTTTTCAGCTGCAGTGAGAGTTTGGCTGAGAAACAGCACAACATCTCTCCATGTGAGGTCAAACACTTCAGTTAAATTTTGGAAGGCCTCTATGTATCTATTAAGGTTATCAAGAAATCAGCCCATTTATCTGCCTAAGGTTCTGCAATGAGAAGGGAATAAGTACCTTAATGGTGCCCCTTCCATCTGGCATTTCTTGTAGGGGTAGGAGTGAAGCCGGGGCAGTGGGGAGCTTTGGAGATGGTAGAGCTGGAGGAGCTGATGGTGCAGTTAGAGGGGGCCCTGGATAAAGGGGACTGGAAGGACTGGGGCACTTAGAAGTGGCCTCTAATGGCTCCTCCAAAACTTGCTTTTCTGACTTAGGGGAACTACTCTCCACAGACCTGTCTGATATGATTGCTAAAAGGGCTGAGTTGGTTGTGCAATGCTTGCAAAGATCTGGGTTGTCTCGCAGGACAAAGGAAACCTGCACATAGAGAATCTTGGACCATTTGCCCTTCCGTCTACAGAAGAGATCTAATTGCTGGATAAGATTAAAGTTAAGGTTCCCTTTAGCTGGCCAGGTCTGTTCACTCCTGAGGGGGTAAGAAGGCCACACCCTTGTGCAACAGAAAATGAGCCGCTTTTTCTTCAGAGTTTGGGTGTCAAAGGAATTCAAAATGTACTCCAGCAGAGTGCAAGCCAAAATGGCTTGTTACCCATCCTGGAAAAGAGACAAGAGGAGAGGCATCCCTCAGTCTCCTTGTTCTTTTTGGTGTGACCCAGGGTGGAGGGGACGACAGTGGGAGTGTCCCCCTGACTGTTCTCTCTCCTAGATCCCTGGGTCCCAGCACAGTGGGTGCCTCCCCATGGTTGCAGGCATGACCCTCAAACCATGGTCCCAGAGGAGCTAAGTAATGGGGATAGTCACGCTTACCTATGTGACCTTAGTCCTCTGCCTGATAATTGCCCTTTGACCTCTCAGACTTGTGTGATCTGTGTGGCTCCTTGATGGATGAATATCAGGAGAGATTATGTAACAGTTGCATTTAAGCAAGGCCCCTTAATGGAGGGAGTGTACTGGGCTGAGCTTTATAGTCTGCTATTATGGACCGGACTAGAGAATTTATTTTTAGATGGTGGTTCCGGTTAACTTCCAAACATAAAATCCCCTTTCTATTTAGATGAAATACTAGTTGCAAGCAGAACAGATGTCTCAAGAGAATATAAGTGTCAAATGGCAGTCTTCCTGCTAATGGAAAGAGTATTGAGACTAAAATTTGGTTTTGGAGGACATTTTTTCCTCACTGCTAAAAGCAGAGTTCTCCCGCTCTCAGAGGGACATAAGGTTTGATCTCTTTTAGAGGGATGTAAAAGAGAAAAAGTGGAAAGCTAGAGGCTTTTGGCAAAGGGCAAAGGAGGTTGCCGATGGAGAGGATTCCTATTCCACTAGGTGGCGTTGCAAGCTTTGAAATACCAGGCAGTAACTTGACCTCCACACGGACAGAGAGGGAAGTCTGACATGTGGCAGGCCATTCCTACAGCATGCCTCCTAGCAGGAGAGAGTTAATTCGCCTCATAGAGGGACTATCCAGTCTGGCTGGGTAGTGCTGGTTCTTCACATGGGAAAAGAAAGGGCCTAGGTGGAGAGAGGGATGTTCATTGGTGGGGAGATAACCTTCTACGCAACCCCAGGAAGTGCTATCATTAGGAGTTAAATAGTCTTTCAGATTTGGATCATGAAATCCCCGTCGGTAGAAAGTCACAAAAACAGCAATCCCCTTGAGCTGCATTCCTGGTTGCTAAGGTGGTTGCTAAGCCTGCCTAACTGAATTATTTCCCTGGGCTGTAAAAATTCCTGCAGCATTGCGTACAGAGAGGGGATGGGAGACATGGTGACCTCGGAAAGGAAAGGAGGAAAATAAGATTTGCAATAGCAAAGCCTGGCAATCTTGTGGCCGACACCCAGTCAGGCAGTCGGAGGCTGGTGTCAGTCCAGGAGCCTTTGGACAGCACCAGGGTGTAGCCCTAGCCAGAAATCCTCAGTTGCCCCAGGACCTATTCCAGCCCCATGTGATGGCAAAGTTCTCCGTGAGAGGAAACTGGTTTGGACAGAGCCAACATTCCCAGCACCCTGAGGGCAGTGGAGGATTGACTAAGTCCTCCCCAGCAAGCTTCACATCTGTGTCTTTAAGACTGGCGGCTAGCCCTTGTGACTCATTAATTAGCTGACAGATGCCCAATTTTTTTATAGTTCTATTATAAAAACTGGGATTATAAAAACTGGGGACGAGAGGCCTCAGAAATGAAAGCAGAGTCCATTACTTTACTCACCATTCCAATGATTTCACCTTCAAATCCCGGACGGTCCCCCCAAATGAAGCAGCCTCATTGTCTGGGGCAAATACCAAGGTTCTTGGTCTCATGGCCAAGGAAATTGAAGTCGCAGACACACACACAGAGGGAGATTGGAGCAGGAGTTTAATAGGCAAAAGGAAAGAACAGCTCTCTGTCACAGAGAGGGATCCTGAGTGGGTTGCCAAGTTGTAGTAAAAATGTCAGGGTTTTTATAAATGGGCTAGTGAGGAGGGGGTGTCTTATCTTACTGAGGCCCAAAGATTTAGTTGGAACCAGGTGTGCTATGTACATAGAGCAGAGTTTTCTATCAGCTCTCACCTCACTCCTTGATCATGTAGGCAGACTCAGTCTGTGTTGCTTTGTGCTGCTTTGTTTTGCTTATCTGGGAGGGAGAATTTCTGTGTCTGTTCCCAGACATCTTCCTGCAGCTGCAGACATCTGCCCCCAGTCCACTTTTAGCTTCCCTATCTTAGGGTGCCTAAAAGGAAAGGAATGTGCTTATTAAGGCCCACTGTTTTTATTGGGGTCCATTGTGTAAGTGTGATGTTTGGTGATTACCTAGGAGACTCCCCATCTCCTTCTGAGCCTGAGTTGTTTATCTGTGTTTTTACAGCCTGATCTTTCAGGCTGTTCTTTGTTAGAAGTGATTTATTTGAACTGCATGAGGTTAGAAAGGGAGCTATTTCTGAGCTGCTTTTTGTTAGAAGGAAAGCTTTCTGCTGGGACTCACTTTACCCTAACTGTCTACCTAAATAATTTCTTTCTATCTCATATAACACCACCACTTTGGGAGACAGAGGCAGGAGGATCACTTGAGGCCAGGAGTTTGAGATCAGCCTGGGCAACAAAGTGAGACCCCTTCTCTGCAAATAATTTAAAGATTAGCCAGGTGTGGTGGCACCTGTGGTCCTACCTGCTTGGGAAACTGAGGCAAGAGGATCACTTGAGCTCAGGAGGTTAAGGCTGCAGTGAACCATGATCATGCCAATGCACTCTAGCCTGGGCTACAGAGTGAGACCCTGCCTCAAAAAGCGAAAAAAACAAAACAAACAACAAAAAAACCCAGAAAAAGCATAGACCCTGGAGGAAAACCATGTGTGTGAATCTTGGCTCTACTGTGTACACCGAGGGGCAACCTGGGTACATTCTATAACTTCTCTATGCCTTAATTTCCATCTCTTGTTAATTGAGGATAATCAAACCTACAGAATTGTTGGGAAGATTAAATGACACAGTCCCTGTGAAGCATTAGCACAGAACCTAGCACACAGATAGAACTCAATCAGTGCCAGCTTTTCTAATTGTGGTAGTCGTTGATCGTTTGCACACTCTTCATTTTCCCTTTTCTTCCCTCCCCTCTCTGCACTTTGCTTTTCAGTAACACGTCAACTCAACAAACATTTTCTGAGCTCCAGCACTGTGCCAGGACAAATATGGTCACTACCTTGGGGAGCTTGCTGTCTTTTGAGGAAGCAGACACATAAACCATGAGGACAACAAAGCATGGCATATGAATGATAGACATTTTCACTGGTTTCTGTGGATGCAAGGGTGACAGCGGCAGTCACCATAATCAGGAAAGAAAGAGCTGAACAGGAAATGAATTATAGAGGGAATAATCCTTGATTTAACTTTTAAAAAAAGGAGTGGAAGGGAGAAAAGACTTTTGGTCAGAGAGAACAGCATGCGCAAAGGCATGGAGATGTCCTACAGTGGAGCGCAGGGAAGAGCCAGTAGTTCAGCAGAATCTGCCCAGTGGTTCTCAAACTTAAGCCTGCACCTGAAGGCCCTGGAAGCCTTGTTAGAAGCAGATTGCTGGATCCCTCCTCCAGAGTGTCTGATTCATTAAATCTAAAGTAGGGCCTGAAACTTTGCATTTTAAACAAGTTCTCTGGTGATACTCATGTTGCTAGTCCAGGGACCACACTCTGAAACCACTGGGAGGCCAGAGCATAGTGAGTGGGATTGGTTAGAGGAAAATGGTGAGAAACAGAACTGGGCTTCATATGCTAGCTTGCAGATTTAGACTTTATAATTTAAAAACAATGGGCTGGGCACGGTGGCTCACACCTATAATCCCAGCACTCTGGGAGGCCAAGGCGGGTGGATCCTGAGGTCAGGAGATCGAGACCATCCTGGCCAACACGGTGAAACCCCGTCTCTACTAAAAATACAAAAATTAGCTGGGCGTGGTGACATGCGCCTGTAGTCCCAGTTACTTGGGAGGCTGAGGCAGGAGAATTGCTTGAACCCAGGTGGTGGAGGCTGCAGTGAGCCGATATTGTGCCACTGCACTCCAGCCTGGCGACAGAGTGAGATTCTGTCTCAAAACAAACAAACAAACAAACAAACAACAGCAATGAAGTACTTAAGGAGAAAAGCTTATGATCAGATCTATGTGGTATAAATTGACTTCTTTTTGAGATAGGGGCTCGCTCTGTCACCCAGGCTGAAGTGCAGTGGCATGATCATGGCTCACTGCTGCCTCAACCACCCCAGACTCAGGTGATCCTCCCACTTCAGCCTCCTGAGTAGCTGGGACTACATGACAGCACACCTGGCTAATTTTTAGTATTTTTTGTAGAGATGGGGTTTCGCCATGTTGCCCAGGCTGGTCTTGAACTCCAGGGCTCAAGCAATCTACCTCCCTCTGCCTCCCAAAGTGCTAGGATTATAGGTGTGAGCTGCCGTACCTGGTCCAAACTGGATTCTAAGGGCACAGAGCTTCAGAAGGGAAGACACTTGAGTTGAGTCCAAGTGCGTTTTGGGTGGTCTGTTGGGCACACAGCGCAGGCCTGTGCTGGGTTCCCAGCCTCTAAGACCAAGCCTTCCCCCACAAGCTGCTCCTTTTTCCTGATCACAGGATTAAAGCTTCCACCCGTGCCCTGCATCTCATGACTTCATTTCCTCGGGACTCACCCTCTTCCAGACATCTTCAGCCTTCAGTGTTTCCCCACAACGCGTCTGCCTCCCACCCCCCAACCCTGCCCCAGCCCCATGCTCTTCCTGTTGGGCAGTTTTAAGTCAAACCTTCAACACACAGAGTTCTCTGAGTCACACTACCCAGCTACTCCATTTGTGTGCTATTGGTATTTTTTTAACCAAAATGTTCTCAACGAGTGGTCATTGCCTGCCCCATTTCCTCACCCCTGGTCCCTACCCCTTCAGTCTCGTTCTGTCCCCACCCCTATAATGAAATAGCAACTTGTTTTTCTTTTTTGCCTTAAATTTCACCACCTCTACTACCACCAAAATGTCTTAAGAAAACCCCATATGAAGGGCTCCAGTAAAAATAGTTAATAAGTGTTGAAAATACCAGAACAGAATTGAATGCTTAGGCCTCTAAGCTTTTATTAACCTTCTATTTCAAAACAGCTTACAGAAGATTCATATGTGATGAGAATATATTATTGTTCCTAACTTAACTAACATAGTCTAATTTGTCTCAATTGAGGCTTAAGTAAAGTACAATTCCTAGAGCTATATGTTTTAACTTTCCTGGTCTGTTTGTCTGCTCCTTAGAACAGGATTTATCTACCTTTGTATCAAGTACTATAATGGAGCATACTATAATGAATTGTCCATTGTTTGTGTCTACATTTAAAATTTGTTTAGAGACCTGAGATAAAAATGGGGCTTGTCAAGCGCTGGGAGCATAAACAAATCTTCTTATTCTTAAAAAATTCCTCACTCAACCAATCATTCTAAACAAATATAGAACATCCATTGACTATAGTTCAAGCTCTTGGATATATAACAGGAATTGGCCTAATTCTTGAATAGGCAGTTTTCTGAGTATTGATAATAGCCAGAGGGCCCACACTTCTGTTTTGTACTTTCAACTTTCTTCTGGATCATTTCTCTCTTTCTTCCCTTCCTTCCTTCCTTCCTTCCTTCCTTCCTTCCTTCCTTCCTTCCCTCCTTCCTTCCTTTCCTACCTTCCTTCCTTCCTTCTTTCCTTCCTTCCTTCCTTTCCTACCTTCCTTCCTTCCTTCCTTTCCTACCTTCCTTCCTTCCTTCTTTCCTTCCTTCCTTCCTTCCTTTCTTTTTTTTTTTTTTTTTCCGACAGGGTCTTACTCTGTTGCCCAGTGGCACAATCATGGCTCACTGCAGCCTTGACCTCCCAGGCTCAAGTGAATTTCTCACCTTAGACTCTTGAGCAGCTGAGACTACAGGTGTGTGCTACCATGCCTGGCTAATTTTTATTTTGGGGGGTGTTTGTTTGTAGAGACAAGGTTTTGCCATGTTGCCCATGCTGGTCTTGAACTCCTGGCCTCAAGTGATCCACCTTGGTCTCCCAAAGTGCTAGTATAACGGGTACACTTGGCCTCAACCATTTCTAATGCTGATATAAGTCTTTAGTCATATACAGTTTTTTCACAAGTGCCTTTCAACAGTAACGGAGCAGCTGTAATATCTCCAAAATAAATTTCTGACTCAGGCAGGGTGCTTTTTATAACATCTATGAGTCATAAGAACTAAGTTATAGAAACCAGACAGGGGCCCATTTCTTATCAATAATTTTGCTTGTTTAAATGTTTTTCCTCCACTTTCTCCCTGCTGTGACTGCAAAATCCATAGCTTTCTCAATTGTTTAAATTCTTCCCTAGAAGCGAAACTAATGATTTTCCATGTCTAATCAGTGAGAACAGTGCAAATTCTTCTTCTATGATGATCAGAATATTCTAGGGTTATGGACTTCTTTTTAAAGTGAGTAAATCCTCTTTTAAACACAGATCTGAGTCACAGATCAGAAAGCCTATGTCTAAGTCTTAAAATGCTCATGCTCTCCTCCTGAATTTTTCAGATTTAACACTGGAGGAAACTCACCCCCAAGTTTGCAGGGAGAGCTGTCTATATAGCATTCCTAAAGGGAGCCCAGAGAGGTCTGGTAAGGTGGAACTGGTGGGAGGGCAGAGAAAGGAGAGGAAGAGGCTCTCTCTGCCCACACTCCTCCACACAGCTCCATCAATCATCCTAAATCAAAAGAGAAAATTAGCCACATTATTTTACACTTGAGTCAATTCCGTGCAATCCAAGTGTTTATTTTACCAGTTTAGTTGCTCTCTCAAATGCAAAATACTTTGGAAGTCATTTAAAAACTGCCAGAATAGTTCTTCCTGCACACTGCTTTCTGCCAACTCAATTTGAAATTGGCTTTCTCAGTTCTCTTTTTCTCATATGCAAGGAGCTAGCCAGATCTCTACCTGCAGATGATAAAATGCTACCCCATGCAACACCAGATTTGCTTCTAAACCAGGTCAGGAAGCTGAGATCAAAACAATGAGGACGACTGGAGCCCCTGGGGAGTCTCCAAAAGGGTAATTAGTCTTCTCCCCAGGTCTGGTGGATTTCCCAAAGGCTTGTATTTTTTCAGAAATGGAGTGGAGGGGAATTGGGGAGAAATTACAGTAAGTGAAGGCCTTAAATGGCCTGGAAAATCTTCAGGGTGGTATGACATCATGGCAACCTCATCCAGCTCTTTGAAAGTGATCCCAAGGTTTAGCACATTACAGGACTTAACACAAGGCAGATACTTGCTACATATTTATAGGATGAAAGAATAAACAGAGTGCTAGAGTAAACTAAAAAAAATTCTTAAACACTAAGGATGTTTTCTCATATTTTCTTTCAAATACTTTTGTTTGAAAAATGTTAGCATTTCCCATAATCTTGCTTCTAGATTTGATGTCCTCAAATACAAATGTTTCTGGCCTCCAAACTGCTATGATGGCAGCCCACCTCTCTGACCCTGTGAAATTTAAACATACTGTGGAAGGTTGGAAATTTTATGCTTCTGAAAAGATGTTGAAAACCACCATCAACATATTCTGTAGTATCCTCCACATGCTGCATGTGACCGTCAAGAAAACATAACTAGTCTGCGAACTGCAGGAGGTGCTCCAGGTTTGCTGACACTCCCCTCAGCTGCGGGGGAGGATGGCCAGATGACAGAGGGATTGTTCTCTCTCCTTGTTTGCAGTTGGCAATTTTGGAGTTTGCCCACGAGATATGCCATCCAAGAAGACCAAAAGTACAGCAGGATGATTGTGAACAAGATGAGGGACCTCAGCCCTTGCAGGAAAAGGTTGAAGACTATGTACATGAACGACATTCTAGGCTATCCTCAGGTGGGTTGCAAGACTAGGGCTCCCAGCTTCTTCCCTGTATCAACAGCCAATGGGCATGGCACTCAGTGCCTACTCTTTAATCAGTGCTGTACTGATTTGATCCGTAGTTTTCACATTATGTCCTACGTTGTCTGAGATGTTCTACTCAAGAGCCCTGGTGAGGGATGATGTGTGGGAAAAATTCAAGTATCTCCTCTTCTAAATTGAGAAGTCCCGGTCTTTGTCTTAAAATTGATTTTGTGTGTTAGGCTTTCACTTTTTTATTAGATGGTAAATGCTCCATTCTTCAAACAACAATGATAGCTCAGGAGGCCAAGAAAATGTGTTTTGATTTGTTCCTGAATGTCACTGCGTCTAACATGAGACTCTGCTTCCACAGGCACTTAACACATACTTATGGGACTGCTTTCTCTCAACTTCGTTTCCACATGGAAACATTTGGAACCGAGTTTCCATTCCTGTGACTTTCATTGTGGGAAAACAGAAAAGAACCCAGCCCAGATTTTTCATTAAGCATGTTTAACACAAAATAGTGAGATGAAACTGAGGGTGAGAGGTTTCAAACCTGTGATTTTGAGCTCTTTTATGTAGGAGAAACAAAGTTCTGTTTTGCCTGGCATCATGGGAGAACTGTGATTGCCTGTTTGATATTGTGTAGATAAGCTAAGCTTGCATAAACTATTGAGATGATTGCCGGAGGCATGGGACATAAAGGAGTCATTAATTTCACTCCTAAGTGACAGGAAAGCAATAGCCATGCCTCTGGTTGGTTTGTACTTACACAGAGAGAAGTCTACAAAAGGGAGAGCTTCACTTATATACAAATGAACTCTGAAGAGCCACTGAAGTGCCCTGATCACTGAAGTTGTAACCTAGCAAGTGACCCAGCATTCACTGAGCTGAATGAGGTTGCCATTTCCCAATTAAAGTAGGACCCAGGATGGTAGAACATCCAGGATCAGGAGATTTTCATTTTCAGCTCTACCGCTATTAGCTGTGTGACTATGGAAAAGTCATTTTGCCTCTTTAGGTCTCAGTTGTATCGTCTGTAAAATGGGAGTCATAATAACTCCATCAAAAGGTTATTGCAAGAAATAAATATCCCAAAATGTCTACCTGACATCACAAATGATCAATTTAAGGTTGTCATTTCATTGGAAAAACGTGGTCAAATTGGTTTATTTGTGTCTGTGGCCCAAAGAAATTGTTACTAAAGTATTCATTGTTCCTCCTTATTATGATTGGAAAGTGTCCTCTCCAAGATTCATGTTGAAACTTAATCTCCAAAGCAATCCTATTAAGAGGTGGGGCCTTTAGGAGGTGATCTTGTCATGAGGACTCCTCCCTCATGGATGGGATTAAAGCTCTTAAAGAAGAGCCTTCACACATGGTTTGAACCCTCTTTGCCCTTCAGCCTTCTGCCATGTGAGGATGTGGCACAAAGGTGCCATTTGGGAGCAGAAACTGGACCCTCACCAGACACCAGACCTGCCAGAGTTCAAGAGCATTAGAGGCCGTGGTAAGGACTTTGTATTTAATTTGGAATGTGATGGAAAGTGGTATGATTTTTTTTTTCATTTTTTGTTTCTGTTTTTGTTATTTGTTTCAATTTTTTGAAATGAGGTCTCTCTGTGTTGCCCAGGCTGGACTAGAACTCCAAGGTTCAAATGATTCTCCTGCCTCAGACTCCTCAGTAGCTGAGACTACAGGGGTGCACAACCACACCCACCTGGAAAGCAGTAAGATTTGATTTATGATTTTGAAAGATACTTCTGGCTGCTTTGAGGGAATAAGAGGTTCAAATAGGAGGCTATTACAGCCAGCCCAAAGACAGGTGATGGTTATTTGGACTAAAGTAGTACAGGAAGGAGGACCTTGCATGGTTTTTCATCATAAAGTTCAATGCTGTGATCAGGGGCTGTTAATATGAAACCATTTTTCTCATGCTCAACCAGAACATGGGGCTCTATAATGAAAAAGAAAAATTCAAGTAGAAAAATTGGATTCTAATATTCCCTATCATGTTTCTATTATTTTTAAATATTAAATATAATTTATATGGAAAATTACGTTTCGCATAACACAAGTTCGTGGCCGTGGAGGCTGCTGTTGAGGTGGCAGCTGCTGCTGCTGTGTCAGAGCTCGAGGTGTCACTGACCTGCTGTTGCTTTTGCTACTGTCGTTGCTTTTGAAACCTTTCATTTTTTGAATCCTAAAAAACCAAAATAATTTTCAAGAATATAATAGGACACAAAATCTTTTCACAGAATTTACAGAAGTGCCACTAACAGTCTGGAAATGTTTCTCTGACACAGTTTGTGTGTACGAGTGTGGGTGTTTTATTTTTAAAGCTTGAGAATATAATCTCTTATTTTGAAGGAAGACACACTCCTCAAAAATAATTGGGGTTTACTTGATATAAGATCAAATCTTTGGGAAAGGTTTTTTGTTGCTTTTTTTTTTTTTTAGATTTTAAGTTCAGGGGTACATGTGCAGGATGTGCAGGTTTATTACATAGGTAAACGTGTGCCATGGTGGGTTGCTGCACGGATCATCCCATCACCTAGCTATCAAGCCGAGCAGTCGTTAACTATTCTCTCTGATATTCTCCCTTTTATCTTCTCCACCCATCCAACAGGCCCCAGTGTGTGTTGTTTCCCACAATGTGTCCATGTGTTCTCATCATTCAGCTCTTACTTATAAGTGAGAACATGTGGTATTTGGCTTTCTGTCCCTGCATTAGTTTGCTGAGGATAATGGCTTCCAGCTCTATCCATGTCCGTGCAAAGGACATAATCTCTTTTTTTATGGCTGCATAGTATTCCATTGTATATATATGTACCATATTTTCTTTATCTGGTCTATCATTGATGGGCATTTAGGTTGATTCCATTTCTTTGCTGTTGTGAATAGTGCTGCAATGAACATATGCATGCATGTGTCTTTATAATAGAATGATTTATATTCCTTTGGGTATATACCCAGTAATGGGATTGCTGGGTCAAATGGTATTTCTGCCTCTAGGTCTTTGAGGAATTGCCACACTGTCTTCTACAATGGTTGAACTAATTTACACTTCCACCAACAGTGTAAAAGCGTTTCTTTTTTTCTACAACCTTGCCAGCATCTGTTGTTTTTTGACTTTTTAATAATAGCCATTCTGACTGGTATGAGATGGTATCTCATTGTGGTTTGGATTTGCATTTCTGCAATGATCAGTGATGTTGAGCTTCTTGTCATGTGTTTGTTGGGCACATGTATGTCTTCTTTTGAGAAGCGTCTGTTCATGTCCTTTGCCCACTTTTTAATGTTTTTTTTTTTGTTGTTAATTTATTTAAGTTCCTTGTATACCTTTGTCAGATGGATAAATTGCAAAAATTCTCTCCCATTTTGTAGGTTGTCTGTTCACTCTGATGGTAGTTTCTTTTGCTGTGCAGAAGCTCTTTAGTTTAACTGGATCCCATTTGTCGATTTTTGCTTTCGTTGCAGTTGCTTGTGGAGTCTTCGTGATGAAATCTTTGCCCATGCCTATGTCCTGAATGGTATTGCCTAGATTTTGTTCTAGGGTTGTTCTAAGATTTTTATAGTTTGGGGTTTTACATGTAAGTCTTTAATCCATCTTGAGTTGATTTTTGTGTATGGTGTAAAGAAGAGGTCCAGTTTCAATTTTCTGCATATGGCTACCCAGTTCTTCCAGCACCATTTATTAAATAGGGAATCCTTTCCCCATTGCTTGTTTTTGTCAAGTTTGTTGAAAATTAGATGGTTATAGGTGTGTGACCTTATTTCTGGATTCTTTATTCTGTTCCACTGGTCTATATGTCTATTTTTGTAGCAGTGCCATACTGTTTTGGCTACTGTAGCCTTTGTAGTATAATTTGAAGTTGGGCTATGATGCCTCCAGCTTTATTCTTTTTGCTTAGGATTGTCTTGGCTATTAGGGTTCTTTTTTGGTTCCATATAAATTTTTACATAGTTGTTTCTAATTCTGTGAAGAATGTCAATGGTAGTTTTATTAAAGCATTGAATATATAAATTGCTTTGGGCAGTATATGGGCATTTTCACAATATTGATTTTTCCTATCCGTGAGCATGGAATGTTTTTCCATTTGTTTGTATCATCTCTGATTTCTTTGAGCAGTGGTTTGTAGTTCTCCTTGAAGGGGTCCTTTACTTCCCTCGTTAGCTGTATTCCTAGGTATTTTATTCTTTCTGTGGCAGTTGTGAATGGGAGTTCATTCATGATTTGGTTCTCCACTTGCCTGTTGTTTGCATATAGTAATGCTAGCAATTTTTGCACATTGATTTTGCATCCTGAGACTTTGCTGAAGTTGCTTATCAGCTTAAGAAGTTTTGGGGCTGAGAAAATGGGGATTTCTAGATATAGGACCATGTCATTTGTAAACAAAGATAGTTTGGCATCCTCTCTCCTCATTTGAATAGTCTTTCTTTCTTTCTCTTGCCTTATTGCCCTGGCCAGAACTTCCAATACTATGTTGAGTAAGAGTGGTGAGAGAGGTCATCCTTGTCTTGTGTCAGTTTTCAAGGAGAATACTTCTAGCTTTTGCCCATTCAGTATGATATTGGCTGTGGGTTTCTCATATATAGCTCTTATTATTTTGAGGTATGTTTTTTCAATACTGAGTTTATTGAGAATTGCTAACATGAAGGGATGTTGAATTTTATCAAAGTCCTTTTCTGCATCTATTGAGATAATCATGTGAGTTTTGTCTTTAGGTCTATTTATGTGATAAATCACATTTATTCATTTGCATATGTTGAACCAACCTTGCATCCTGAGGATGAAAGCTCCTTGATTATGGTGGATAACCTTTTTTTTTTTTTTTTTTAAAGACAGAGTCTCACTCTATCACCCAGGCTGGAGTGCAGGGGCACAATCTTGGCTCACTGTAACCTCTGCCTCCTGGGTTCAAACGATTATCCTGTCTCAGCCTCTTGAGCAGCTGGGATTAAAGGAGTGTGCCACCACTGGGACAGTGTCTCACTCTGTCCCCCAGGCTGGAGTTCAGTGGCACAATCTAGGCTCACTGCTACCTCTGCCTTCCAGGAGCAAGTGATTCTCATGCCTCACCTTCTGATTAGCTGGGACTACAGGCACATGCCACCACACTCAGCTATTTTTTTTTTTCTTTTTTTTTGTATTTTTAGTAGAGACAAGGTTTTACTGTGTTGGCCAGACTGGTCTCAAACTCCTGGCCTCAAATGATCCACCTGATTTGGCTTCCCAAAATGCTAGGATTACAGGTATGAGCCACCACACCTGGCCTGCTTAAGCTTTTTGACGTGCTGCTGGATTTGATTAGTCAGTATTTTGTTGAAGACTATTGCATCAATGTTCATCAAGGTTATTGGCCTGAAGTTTTCCTTTTTATTGTATCTCTGCCAGGTTTTGGTATCAGGATGATGCTGGCCTCATAGAACGAGTTAGGGAGGAGTCCCTTGTTTTCTATTTTTTGGAATAGTTTCAGTAGAAATGGCACCAGCTCTTCTTTGTACCTCTGGTAGAATTCAGGTATAAATCCATCTGGTCCTGGGCTTT
This sequence comes from Hylobates moloch, assembly GCF_009828535.3. Lineage (NCBI taxonomy): Eukaryota > Metazoa > Chordata > Mammalia > Primates > Hylobatidae > Hylobates > Hylobates moloch. Next base: position 141,765,313 of record NW_026652280.1, read on the forward strand.
TTTGGGGGCTGATAGGCTATTTATTACTGCCTCAATTTCAGAGCTCATTATTGGTCTCTCCGGGGATTTGATTTCTTCATGATTCAGTCTTGGGAGGGTGTACGTCTCCAGCAATTTATTAATTTCTTCTAGATTTTCTAGTTTATGTGTATAGAAGTGTTTATAAAAACAACTCTGATGGCTGTATTTTTGTAGGGTCAGTGGTGATATCTCCTTTATCATTTCTGATTGTGTCGATTTGAATCTCCTGTCTTTTCTTATTTAGTAGTCTAGCTAGTGGTCTGTGTAGTTCATTAATTTTTTTTCAAAAATTAATGGATTCATGTATTTTTTTGAAGGGCTTTTCATGTCTCTACCTCCTTCAGTTCACCTCTAATCTTTGTTCTTTCTTGTCTTCTGCTAGCTTTGGGGTTTGTTTGCTCTTGGTTCTCTTGTTCTTTTAGTTGTGATATTAGGTTGTTAACTTAAAATCTGTCTAGCATTTTTTTGAGACAGTCCTGCTGTGTCGCTCAGGCTGGAGTGCAGTGGCACAATCTCAGCTCACTGCAACCTCCGCCTCCTGGGTTCAAGCTTTTCTCCTGCCTCAGCCTCCCGAGTAGCTGGGACTGCAGGCGCCTGCCACCATGCCTGGCTAATTTTTGTATCTTCAGTAGAGACAGGGTTTCACCATAATGGCCAGGTTGGTCTCGAACTCCTGACCTTGTGATCTGCCTGCCTCGGCCTCCCAAAGTGCTGGGATTACAGGCGTGAGCCACCAAGCCCGGCCGAAATCTGTCTAGCTTTTTGATATGGGCATTTAGTGCAATAAATTTCTCTTTACCCTGCTTTAGCTGCATCCCACAGATTCTGCTATGTTGTATCTTTGTTCTCATTAGTTTCAAAGAATGTCTTGATTTCTGCCTTAATTTCATTATTTACCCAAGAGTCATTCAGAAGCAGGTTGTTCAGTTTCCATGAGTTCACATTTGATTGTGAGAACTCAGTCTCTCAGACCAGAGAGACTGTTTTGATTTCAGTTGTTTTGCATTTGCTGAGGAGTGTTTTACTTCTGATTATGTGATCAATTTTAGAGTAAGTGCTGTGTGGCAATGAGAAGAATGTATATTCTGTTGTTTCTGGGTGGAGAGTGCTATAGATATATACCAGGTCCACTTGATCCAGAGCTGGGTTCAAGTCCTGAATGTCTTTGTTAATTTTCTGTCTCAGTGGTCTGTCTAATATTGTCAGTAGGGTGTTAAAGTTTCCCACTATTATTGTGTGGGAATCCAAGTCTCTTTGAAGGTCTCTAAGAACCTGCTTTATGAATCTGGGTGCTCCTGTATTGGGTGCATATATATTTAGGATAATTAGCTCTTCTTGTTACATTGAACTCTTTGCCATTATGTGATACTCTTCTTTGTCCTTTTTGATCTTTGTTGGTTTAAAATCTCTTTGTCAGAAACTAGGATTGCAACCCCTGCTTCTTCTGTTTTCCATTTGTGTGGTAAACTTTCCTCCAGCTCTTTATTTTGAGCCCATATGTGTCTTTGCATGTGAGATAGGTCTCTTGAGGGTAGCATACCAATGGGTCTTGGTTCTTTATCCAACTTGCCACTCTCTTTTAATTGGGGCATTTAGCCCATTTACACTTAAGATTAGTATTGCTATGTGTGGATTTGATTCTATCATCGTGATGCTAGCTATTCGGCAGACTTGTTTATGTGGTTGCTTCATAGTGTCACTGGTCTGTGTACTTCAGTGTGTTTTTGTAGTGGCTGTAATAGTTTTTCCTTTCCATATTTACTGCTTTCTTCAGGAGCTCTTGCAAGGCAGGCCTGGTGGTAACAAATACCCTCAGCATTCTCCTTTGCTTGTGAAGCTTAGTTTGGCCAGATATGAAATTCTCGGTTGGAAATTCTTTTCTTTAAAAATGTTAAATATTCTCTCCCTACTTCTTCTGGCTTGTAGAGTTTCTGCTGAGAGGTCCACTGTTAGTCTGCTGGGGTTCCCTTAGTAGGTGACCTGGTCTTTCTCTCTGGCTACCCTTAAACATTTTTTTCTTTCATTTTGACCTTGGAGAATCTGGTAATTATGTGTGTTAGGGATGATCTTCTTGTGGAATATCTTACTGGGGTTCTGTGAATTTCCTGAATTTGAATGTTGGCCTGCCTTGGTAGGTTGAGGAAGTTCTCCTGGATAATATCCTTAAGTATTCCAACTTGGTTATTCTCCCCATGTCTTTCAGGTACCCCAATCAATCATAGATTCAGTCTCTTTACATAATATATTTCTAAAAGGTTTTGTTCATTCCTTTTCATTCTTTTTTTGCTATTATTGTCTGCCTGTCTTATTTCAGAAAGATAGGCTTCAAGCTCTGAGATTCTTTCACCTGCTTAGTCTATTCTGCTATGAATACATTAGATTGCATTATGGAGTTAGTGTCTTTTTCAGCTCTAACAGTTCAGTTATATTCCTCTCTAAACTGGCTATTTTGGCTCTCAGCTCATGTATTACCATGATTCTTACCTTCTTTGCATTGGGTTACAGCATGCCTCTTTAGCTCAGTGAAGTTTGTTATTACCCACCTTCTGAAGCTTTCTTCTGTCATTTCATTCATCTCAGCCTCAGCCTAGTTCTGAGCCCTTGCTGGAGAGGTGTTGTGGTCATTTGGAGGAAAAGGGGCACTCTGGCTTTTTGAGTTTTCGGTATTTTTGCATCGATTCTTTCTCAAATTTGTGGGCTTATCTACCTTCAATCTTTGAGATTGATGACCTTTGGATGAGGTTTTTGTGGGGTTTTGTTGTTGTTGTTTTCCGTTTGTTTATCTTTTAACAGTCTGGCCACTTCTGTAGGGCTGCTGTGGTTTGCTGAGGGTCCACTCCAGACCCCAGATGCCTGGGTTTTTCCAGTATAATGATCACATGAAGGACTCTGAAGGCAGGTAGACTCCTTTTGGAAAGCAGAGGAATTGAGCAAAACCCAGTATTGGAACCATATACAGCATGATTTGCATCATTTGGCCCAGGTTTATTTGATAAAGCCCAGTTGTTCATCCTTGCAAGGTAAGTACCTTACCATATGGTGGTTATTCACAGATTTAAGAGGATGGGAAATAGGGCCCATTTAAATTATGTATCTAATTAATGAGAACCAAATGACAAAAAATCTCTTTGGTATGGATGAAAAAAATGACATTTTTAATTGTTAATAATATTGTTTGTGATCATTATTATATCATTAATAGCAGCAGGTATGAAGGGAAATGTCACTTTTGTTCCTTGAGTTGCCAATATCTCAGATGCATACTTTTATGCTAACAGAGCAAGTTGACTTTCCTGAGCAACATTCTTTTGGTGAATATAGCAGGGTCCTTCACCAGTTTATCAATGAATTTATATAACACATTTCATGTGCTGACAAGATTTCTCCTGAATAGTTCAGGGAAGAATGTGTGCCACTAGTTTACAGGAAACAGATACATCTGTGGGCTCCCTGTAGTGAAATGGCTGTATAAGTTGTCTTAGATTTTGCAATCTATAAAAATCCCACTTGAGACTTAGGTGCAATGTCAGGTAGGGGCACAGTGGGCAAGATAGCAATGACTACTGCCCTGGACCTGACCTTGCATTACCTTGACTTCCTCAGTTACCCCAAGTTGTGAGCCTCAGAAAGACTGACTTATGCAAACTGAATCCAGAAATGAATGCATAATCTAGAACACCAATTTCTTTCTATCTTTCCTCTTTTCAATAACCAGTGAGGTAAGGTAATTTTCCTAGGGCCATATAGCTGTTAAAGACTTGACCTGGAGTATAATTCAAGTATTTTGATTCTGTCCAAAATTAAAGTACTGAAAGTGCAGTACCAATACCAATGGAATTGTAGGACGATAAAGATCAATACACTAAGAACCAGAAATGTTATTTGCAGACATGTTAGCTCTCTGTAAAATGAAGTCTGATTAATTGACCTAACCCCTGCCTTATAGGGATATATGTTTCTGGCTGTGGAAACATGTGGAGCACATTGAAGCCTGGCAGTTCTTTTAGGCCATCATTATACTATTGTGCACGGTACTGAAATGCAGTTCTTAATTGCTACTACCATGACTGTCCTCACCACAGTTAGCATCACCATCAACTTCACTATCATCATAGTCTATATGGCAATTAAAGCAAAATTCTAATATTTTAAAATCAACCAGAATACAGGACAGTCCTGTTCCTGACTCCCCAGAGTCTTGAGCCCTGTGGAAGAAACTGACATTCCAAGGTGGCTGGTGCATGGATACTCTTATGGGTTGAATTGTGTGTCCCCCGTCCCCCTCCAAATTCATATCTTGAAGTCCTAACCCCTAGTACCTGAGAATGTCACCTTATTTGGAGATACGGTATTTTTTTTTCTTTGAGACAGAGTCTTGCTCTTGTTGCCCAGGCTGGAGTGGAATGGCACAATCTTGGCTCACTGCAACCTTCACCTCCCAGGTTCAAGCAATTCTCCTGACTCAGCCTCTTGAGTAGCTGGGATTACAGACACGTGCCACCACGCCCAGCTAATTTTTGTATTTTTAGTAGAGACAGGATTTCACCATGTTGGCCAAGCTGGTCTTGAACTCCTGACCTCATGATCCGCCTGCCTTGGCCTCCCAAAGTGCTGGGATTACAGGCGTGAGCCACTGCGCCCAGCTGGAGATATGCTCTTTATCAAATTAAAATGAAGTCATTAGGGTGGGCTCTATTCCAATGTGACTGGTATCCTTATAGAAGGAAAATTTGGAGACAGACACATAGACAGGGAAGGTACCAACTGAACATGAAGATGACCGCCTACAAGCCAAAGAGAAGAGGCATGGAATGGATCCCTCTCTCATAGCCCTCAGAAGGAACCAACTCTGCCAACACCTTGATTTTGGATTTCTGGCCTCCAAAACTGTGAGACAATACATTTTTGTTTTATAAGACACCCAGTTTATAGTACTTTGTTGTGGCAGTCCTAGTAAACTAATATAGACACCAAATGAAATATTGTGACTATCCTCCCAGTGTGTGACCTGTGGCAAAAAGTCATAAAGATGAGCTACATATAGCCTGTCAAGAGGATTCCAGTGGCTTCTCACTTCAGCCAATCCTGGCATATCAACAAGAAGGCCTGGCTGCCAGGGCAGTCTCAGTCTGTGTTAGTTTCCATTATTTGGCAGCTGCTAAGTGGACACATTTTCAGTGGTCATCCATGCCAACAAAAGCCATTTCGAAGTGTTATGTTTACAGGTTGTCAGCTTGTTTTCTAAACTTCTCTAATTGGAGTACACAAAGACACATCATCTCTGAGTCTTTGCATTCAGGATGGACTGGTTCAAATAAGACATAATTTCAAGGGATGAATGTACAGTCATTTCTTAAACAAGGTAAATTGAAAGAGATCTAGTTGAACAATACTTCTTGTCAACTAGACATAGCAAGAGGCTTCATTGATCATGAATTTAAAATGGCTGCCCAGAAAGCTAAGAAATCATGAATGCCCAGAAAGCATTAAAGCATGTCAGCTAATACAAGGCAGCAGTTCTGCTGTATGCTGCATTGACCAGATCATGCCTGACCTGCACTGTACAGATTATCTTTCCACTGGATCCTTTGAGATCATCTAAAAGGGATGTGGGTGGGATGGTTGAGGATGGGATGGTGAAAAGGAAATTGTTTCAGGAACAACAGATGGAAATTGATTTATGTAGCCTAGGAAAGGAAAGATTTGGGAAGCAAAGGAGGTTCATCATCAAATACAGACTTGCAGGATTTTATAGTCAGGCTTGAGAAGGCATTGTCTGATTTACATAGGGCTCACAGATTGGTTCAGTCAGGTGTGATGTTTACATAGTGCACGGGAAGGCTGGTGGGCCCCACCCTAATCTTATTATGCAAATGAACTTTCCCCTTGGCCTGCGCCATCTTGTCTGCTCCTTACTGTACATACGGCTGGCAGAGAAGGGAGAAGGGAGCCACCATTCTGAACATGATTGGCACAACTGCTGGCACCTATGTCTGCAGCTTGATTTTACAGGCTGCTCTTTGTTAGAAAGGAAAATGATTTGGGGCTGCTTTTCATTAAAAGGAAAACCTTACTGAGGACTTCCATACCCTCACTATCTGCCTAAGTAATTTCTTCTTAACTCCTGTCAAAAGCGACTGGAGAAAAGGCTGCAGTCAGGAAAGCTTGGAGGCAGCAAGCAGGATGCAGCTATAAGAGCCTGTGCAGGCCTTGAAGCCAGCCAGATGGCAGGGTGGGGGCCCAGCTTCACCATTGCGGTCACTTGCTTCTTGGGCAGTCATCCTATGTGCTAGGATGATAGGTGAAAAGGCCACCTGGCTTTCCTCACTCCCTGAGCCTCTACCCCAGCAGCTGGGCTTCTTTAACTCTCATGCGTTATGCTCAGTTCTGTCCTAGGCAGTGGAACGAATCCTTCCCAGGCAAGGTGCATAAGAAGGTCTTGATGTCATGAACACTTAGGCATAGGATTCAGCCATTGTTGCTCCTCCATTATCAGGTCAGCATTGCCACTTTTTTTCACTCTGACCGGCTTGGTTAGCATTCCTGGTACTATTTTCCATTACTTAAGCCATTATTTCTGAAATTAATTTTCTGAATTGTTCCTCAGGAGTTGGGCTTCCTGACCCCTGTAACCCACTGTCCCAAGGGACTGAATCTCTCACAGCTCCTGTCTGAGGTCGCAGTGCTTTTCATCCTCAAGCTTTTCCTTGGTCAAATGCCACTAATTGGCCAGCTGCAGTAGCTCACATCTAGTGCTTTGGGAGGATGAGGATGGAGGATTGCTTGAGGCCAGGAGGAATTTGAGACCAGCCTGGGAAACACAGTGAGACCTCCATCTCTACAGAACAAAACAAAAATTCCACTTTCTACCCCACTCCTACTGGGATGGTCATCTGAGATCTTGGTCCTATTTAGACTATATATAAAGGGCTTGATTCTTGCTTGTTTTTTCTTATCTTATAGAGCTCACTCTTAGACCACACTGACACCTCTACACTTTGCACTCATGTCCCCATGTAGCAATTTCATTCAGCAGAAATGTTTTTACCCTCTTAGTGGCAGGTAGAGGGATAGGTGCTGGGGATAAAACTGCACCGGGATCATCTCTGCTCTCAAGCAGTGCACAGGCTAGTGGAGAAGACAGACAACACCATTGTTGTCTTTGATTATTCTTTCCTCCAACCCCCACATCTACCACATCAGCGAGTCTTCCCAGCTGTTCCTACAGAAGATATCCTTTATCAGCCAACATATCCAGATGACAACTGCTGACAGCCTGGTTTGAGCCACCTTGAAATCTCATGGGAACACTGAGAAATAATCAAAATATTTAACAACTGCTAATGGCACAGCATGGTGCCAACCAACTGCATCCAGTCAGCAAATGTTGGCCATAAAGTCAAAGAGTCGGACCCGATTGGGCTCAAACCAAAGACACTCTGGTCACAGTCAGGAGATTTTATTGGAGGCACCAAGGCGACACCACACGGAGGAGGAGAAGGAAGGAAGAAGGGGCGAGCTGTTTAGGCGCTGGGTTTTTATACTCAGTGGGGCTATGCGGGCATCGGTGATTGGCTTAGGGGTGGGGTTTGAGTAAAAGGCAGGAGGTGTTCTTCCCTGATTGGCCTTCTCTTGGCGGGCTCGCGGGGTGGAGAACCGGGAACCGGGGGTGAAGAACCTGGAACCGGCGCCGTCTTACTGTGCCCATGTTACCTAACATAAAGAATCCAGGCAACAGTACCAGTATTTGCCAGCTAAATATTAGCCCTGCACCTGCACTTCAATAGCTTATCTGGTCTCTTCCACAAGCCTCTCTGTAATCATCTTTTATACACCAGTCAGAATGATCTTTTAAAAACGTAAATCAGATTAAGCTACTTCTCTGCTTGAAACCTTCCAAAGGTTTTCTTCCCATTTCTCTCAGAAAAGAAAAAGATAAAAAAAATTAAATAAATGTTTAAAAATGTACTTAGATCTTCTTTAATGTCTTTCAGTAAGTTTTAGGATTTTCTCCATAAACATTTGCACAGATAGACATGTCATATTTGTCCCTAAGTTCCACATATATTTAGCTATTATAAATAGTATCTTTTTAATATTAATTTTATTTCTGTTTGTAGTGCAATTGATTTAAGTTGACTTAATATACAGCTACCTTGCTAAACTCTTACATCTAGTAATTTATTAAGGATTCTTTTATCTTTTAGGTTTTCTATATAGTTATTTTTATCTTTGGTGAATAATGACTTTTTCTTTCTTTTCAATGTTTATGCCTTTCTTTCAGTTGTGTTCGCTGGTAAGTACAATACTGATCAGAAGTGGTGATAATGAGCACCTTTACTTGTTCTTGATTTTAAGGGGAATGCTATTATGATATCCCCATTGAGTATGATGTTTACAAAATGATTTGGGTTCTTTTTCTATTGTTCCTTCTATTCTCAATTTACTAAGAATTTTTTTGGTGAACCAATACTGAATTTTATCTAATGCCTTTTCTGCATTTAAGGGATACCATGTTTCTATGTGTAGCACAAAAATTCATTCATTTCCATGAAGCAGAGCTGCTGGTTCATAGAGGATGTGTATCTTAAAGTTCAGTAAATAATGCCAAACTATTTTTCAAAATGATTATTTTATACTGTACCATCAGCCATGTATAAAGTTTCTGTTGTTTCACATCCTTGTCAATAGCTGGTATTACCAGTCTTTTTAATTTTAGCCATTCCAATGAGTATGTAGTGGTATCTAATTGTGGTTTTAGTTCACATTTCCCTAGTTACCAAGATTAAGCATCTTTTCATATGTTTATTGAACATACAGATATCCTCTTTTGTAAAGTGTTCTGATTTCCTAGCCATTTTCCTCTAGATTGTTTACCTTTTTCTTTTAATTTGTATGAGTTCTTTATATATTCTTCACACCAGTCCATTGTTGGTTATATATTTTACGAATAATACCTTGTTCCATACTGTGGCTTTTTACTCTCTTGTGTTTTTTGATAAACAGTTCTTAAAGATTGAGTAGCCAAATGTATTGATTTTTTCCCTTTGTAGTTAATAGTTTTCGGGCTTCATTTAAGGGTTTATTCTCTAGAGATCATGAAAATATTCTCTATATTATTTTCTAATAACTTTGTTGTTTTGCCTTTTACATTTAAGTCTAGAAATCACCTAGAGTTGTTTGTATATGGTGTGAGGTAGAGGTCAAGTTTCAGGTTTTTTCCATATTAATATCCAGTTGTCACAACATTATCTTTTTTCTGCTGCTCTGCAGTGATTCCTTTGTCATTAATCAAGTGTATACACATGGATCTGTTGTGAGTTCTCTACTCTGTGACATTGGTTCATTTATTTATCCTTGCACCAATAGTCAGTGGAATTTATTACTCAATCTTTTTAAGTCTTGAGAACATGTAGAAGACTTCCCACCTTGTTCTTGAGCAATGTCACAACTATTTTTATATTTTCTTATACATTTTAGAATCAGCTTGTCAAATTCCACCAAAACTAAGCAGAAAAAAGAAAAATGAAACAAAACAACAACACTCCTCCCCCAACAAATATTTCATGTTTTATTTGCTTACATCTTCTAACATTTCAATAATGTTTTATACTTTATTAAACATATACTTTTCTGTGTAGAGGTCTTGCATTCTTGCACATTATATTTATTCCTAAATTTTTTATATTTTATGTAGCTATTGTAAATTTGTTATTTGCTCGATGGCATGCTACCATGAATCAACGGATCAACTAGAAGGACATACAGTGTTAGAACTGTGAATTTTTTTTTTTTTTTTTTTTTGACAGAGTGTTGCTTTGTCACCCAGGCTGGAGTGCAGTGGCGCGATCTCGGCTCACAGCAACCTCCGCCTCCCGGGTTCAAGCAATTCTCCTGCGTCAGTCTCCTGAGCAGCTGGGATTACAGGCATGCACCACCACACCCAGCTAATTTTTGTATTTTTAGTAGAGACGGGGTTTCCCCATATTGGCCAGGCTGGTCATGAACTCCTGACCTTGTGATCCACCCGCCTCTGCCTCCCAAAGTGCTGAGATTACAGGCGTGAGCCACCACGCCTGGCCCACGTGAATGGTTTTAATAAAACATTTAATTAGATATGGTTAAGTTGTCAAAAACAGACATTTCTGCTTTGCTTAAAAATGTTATAACACAGGGTTGGGCGCAGCGGCTCATGCCTGTAATCCCAGCACTTTGGAAGGCCAAGACGGAAGAACTTCTTGAGCACAGGAGTTCCAGACCAGCCTGAGCAACATAGCAAAACCTTGCCTCTACTAAAATAAATAAATAAATAAATAAATAAATAAATAAATAAATAAATAAAAGCTAGGCATGGTGGCATGTGCCTGTAGTCCTAGCTACTCAGGAGGCTGAGGTGTGAGGATTACTGGACCCCAGGAGATGGAGGCTGCTGTGAGCTTGATCAAGTCACTGCACTCTAGCCTGGGTGACAGAGACCCTGTCTGGTAAAAAAAAGTGATGACACAAAACTTGCACATGAATGTTTATAGCAGCTTTATTGATAATTTTCAAAACTTGAAAGCAATCAGTAGGTGAATGGATATTGACATCAGGGGTTTTTCTGGACAAATCATACACCCAGATCACCCTACAGTGAAATTCAAAAAAGTGATGACACAAAATCCATTCAGTAGGTGAACAGATACTGACATCAGGGGTTTTCTGGACAAATCATACACCCAGATCACCCTACAGTGAAATTCAAAGTTAAAAACACCAGCTATCCACTTGGAGCTTCCTCTCTTTGTACTTTTCAATTTTTACTTTTAATCATGGACAGCAACCAAGAAAATCCAATAATGTAGAAGGAAGGGACCCAAACAACAGACAAAGGAATATGGAGGAAGCAGATGTTGCAGGATTGGATTAACTGTAGTACGTCCAAACAATGAAGTATTATTCAGTGCTAAAAAGAAATGAGCAATCAAGCCATGAAGGGACATGGAGGAACCATAAATGCATATTACTAAGTGAAGGAAGCCAATCTGAAAAGCTATATACTGTAAGATTCCAACTATGTACATTCTGGAAAAGGCAAAACTATGGAGACAGTGTAAAAATCTGTGGATGCCAGTGGTTAGCAAGGAGAGAGGAATGAATAAGTAGAGCACAGATAATTTTGAGAGCAGTGAAACTATTCTGTATGATACTATAATGCTGGATACACATCATTATACATTTGTCAAAACCCATAGAATGTACAGCACCAATATAGAATTCAATACAAATATGTAGGAATTCCTCATTTGGTTAGTATGCAGAAAAGAGTTACCGTAACAGGCCTAAGACTGCTATCTTTAGAAAGGCCTGCTTCCTAAAGGTTGGCCTGTAGGTGGATTTGGGAGTGTTCCTGCTGTTCCCTGAGTCTCTAATGAGCTTCCATGGCAGACAACCCTTCACACATGTTGTGACAACATGATGCTTGTGCTTGGCTTCCTCCTTTTTCCTGTGCACTTTTTCCCTTTGCTGCTTTTGCTTCATATTCTTCTGCTGTAATAAATCTTAACTGTGAGTACAACTGAGTCCTATGAGTTCTTTTAGTGTATCACTGAACCTGGAGGTGATCTTAGGGATCCCCAACACAGGTAGATATGTGTTTTCTTCTGTGTCACAGAATACAGTCTGATTCTATGAGTCAGAAGGCTCTTTTCCTTGAAAACTCGATTCAGTGCAACCATGCATGTTAAAAACATACAGTTATATTTCAGTATCATGAGGGATTGGTTTCAGGACTCCCAGATACCAAAATCCATGGATGCTCAAGTCCCTTATATAAAATGGCATAATCTATGCACATCCTCTTGTACTTTAAATAATCTCTAGATTAATTATAATAATACGATGTAATGCTATGTTGACAGTGCTCTTGCTGTATTTTTAATTTGCATTTTTAAATTGCTGTATTATTTGTTATTTTTAAATACTGTTATCTGACATTGGTTAAAACCATGGATGTGGAACCTCTGGTTATGGAGGTTCAGTTGTACTTTTTTTTTTGAGACAGGATCTTGTTTTGTCACCCAGGCTGGAGTGCAGTGGCATGATCATAGTTCACTTCAGCCTCAACCTCCTGGCTTCAAGCAATCCTCTCATCTCAGCCTCCCGAGCAGCTGGGACTACAAGCTTTTACCACCACACTGGCACACAGGGCTAATTTTTTGCTTTTTATTTTTTGTAGAGACAGGGTCTATGTTCCCCAGGCTGGTCTCAAACTCCTGCCCTCAAGTAATCCTCCTGCCTTGGCCTGCCAAAGTTATGTGATCGCAGGTGTGAGCCACAGTGCCTGGCCCAGCTTTTCATTCTGAAAACGTGTATTCTTCAGTCTTGGAGCCTTGATAATTACTTATTTCTTTTCTTTTCTTTTTTTTTTTTTGAGACAGAGTCTCACTCTGTTGCTGAGGCTGGAGTGCAGTGGTATGATCTCTGCAACCTCCACCTCCCAGGCTCAAGCGATTCTCCTGCCTCAGCCTTCCAAGTAGCTGGGATAACAGGTGTCTGCCACCATGCCCAGATAATTTTTGTATTTTTAGTAGAGATGGGGTTTCACAATGTTGGCTAGGCTGGTCTTGAACTCCTGACCTCAAGTGATCTGCCCACCTCGGCCTCCAAAGTGCTGGGATTACAGGCATGAACCACTGTGCCCAGCCCAAATTACTTATTTCTTCTTATTTGTACTACGCTTCTTCTCAAGCACCCTTAAGAATTATTTATTTCATCCCCTCTGTACTGCGTTTTCCAATTTTCTTATCTTTCAGAGTTTTTGCTCTACATTCCTCAATGTTATCTTCTACTAATAGTTTTTTCACTTCTTTCTTATTTCCAATAACTTTTAAAAATCCCCTACCCCTTTTATTGCACCCTGTTGTGGCTTCATCTTCTCTTATTTTTCTGGGGCTATTATGAGAATTTTTAAGTGTTCTCCCTGCAGCATCTGCTTCCTCCATATTCCTTTGTCTGTTGTTTGGGTCCCTTCTTTCTACATTATTGGATTTTTTTCGTTGCTGTCCACGATTAAAAGTAAAAATTAAAAAGTACAAAGAGAGGAAGCTCCAAGTAGATAGCTGGTGCTTTTAACTTTGAATTTCACTGTAGGGTGATCTGGGTGTATGATTTGTCCAGAAAAGCCGATGTCAATATCTTTGCTCAGCCTCTTAGGTTAATCAGATAGCAAGGGGTTTCAGTTTTCAGTAGGCATAAAGCCACTTATTCTCCGTTTTAGGTGGAGTACCCACTCAGCAGAGAATTTATCCCCTCCAGGGAATTCAGCCGGGGTGGGAGCCCGTGGGTGGGAAAGAGGGGCAGCTGCCCAGAGACATGAAGCCGGAAAAAGCATCTAGCGATCAGAGTCCTTGAGCAGGCTTCCACTAATCTCCCCCTTTTCCGATTTACCTCTCATACTCATACTTGCGCTCTCCAGCTTCCAACATTTTGTCGCTGTTATGTCTTTGTCCTTGTGTTTAGGTTGTTACTTGATTTTTAACAGGAGAGTAGGCAAAATTAGATGCTTGAATTCAAACCACGATCTTAACTAAGACCTGATATCCGTAAGTAAAAGTTTTTGGTATTCCAGCTTTCTTTTGAGTAGCAAAAGAAAAACTAAAAGTCTTTTGGCCACTCCAACCATGTTACTCAGTAGGCCCTTCCAAAGACACCCACTTTTCCATTTTAGGGATCCCCTTGTACCTTCAGACTCCACAAGGAGTACCCGACCAGCCACGACAAAACGAGATGCAGACTATTGGGAGGACTATAAACGGTAAGGGTGATACCCATTTGAATCCACGAACGGCCCTCTCGGCGCCGCAGACACTGGCTGTCCCCCAGACTCTCCAGCAGCCACTTAACTTCACCCACCCGCAGCGCCCGGAGACGCTCGAAGCCCGACCTCCCACGCCCGCCCCGGAGCCCCGCCCCTCCCCGCCACTCCCGACCCCTCCCCGCCCCTTCCTGCCCCGACGCGCAGCAGGCCCCGCCCACCCAGGCGGTAGGAACCCACTCCCGCCCCTTCGACCTGCTGCCATGTCCCGGCCGCAGCTTCGACGCTGGCGCCTCCTCTCTAGCCCGCCGCGCGGCGTCCCGGGTCTAGCGCTGCTGGCGCTGCTTGCGCTGCGGCTCGCGGCCGGGACCGCCTGCCCATGCCCGGAGCCTGAGCTTTGCCGCCCGATTCGCCACCATCCAGATTTCGAGGTCAGCGCCTTCCTCTGCTCCTCTAGGTCTGGGCCTCAGGGCACGAAGAGAATTTAGAGAACCGAGCCCTAAGGAGAGGTGCCGTGGGCGCCGAAACCAGCTTTGACCACTCGATGTGGGCCTTCCTGTTTACGGATCCTTCAGTTTATAGATGAGGAAGCTCGGGCTCAGAGAAGTTGAGTAACTCCTCAGACCTCACAGCCTGTAAGTGCCTGCGTAGGCAGGCGAGTGTTCAAACCAGATCTGCCTCCTAAGGCAAGCTCCTTTCATTCCCTGCTGTGCCTCTGCGGAAGCTCTGGGTGTAAAAAGCAAACAAGGTAGGATAATCCATTTCTCGGTTTCCAAGAGAACGAGGATTTCGTTTGAAAGAATCTCAGCACTCCAACAGTACATTAGAATGCAGAGTATTTTGCTTACCTTTAGTTTTCTATACCTGCTGGCCCTTTCCTTTAAAGTACCTCAAAACCACCCATGAAGAGTGGTAAAAAAAATAGCTTTCAGTACATTTTCCTTCTATCTACATAACCATTTGTAAGGCTTCTGGCAACTTTAATCAAACACCTTCTGGAACAATATTAAAACCACCTGACTGCCCACTTCGATGACTGAAAGCAGGAATTGGATGACATCAGGAAGGTCTAAAGGCTTAATCCAAAGAACGATTCTTTTGTAGAAATAGGCATGATTCCTAGTTCTTAATCTAGTACATTAATCTGAGGCAGAACACTTAGATGCCAGTAAAAAAGTATATGTACATGACTTAGAAGAAATAAAAATGGTGAAAGTGTTTATGGAGAACCTGCCTAGTGTGGAAATCTAACATCTTATTAAAAGAAAGATTTCAGACAAAGTAGGATAACCTTTTTTATTTGAGCAAAGAACAACTTATGAATCGGCAGTATTTAAACCAGAAGGGGTTCAGGGAGGTCTGCTTTAGTAGCATGGGCTTTTATAAGCTGAACAGGGAAGCAAAGGAAAATAATTACTTGGTTGGCTATGACTGTTTGCCTTATTTAGCTATGACTTTGGAAAATTCCTAGTTAGAGGTTAGTTGGCAGTTTCTGATAGGTTAAGCTTAAGTTTCCATTCACTGTTGACCTTGGGCTGGAGTTTGCTTAAGCAGGAAATCCAAGGCAGCTGGAGCTGTTTCAGCATAATGGCCTCCCAATTAAAATGTTTTATACAATCTGAGGCCCAGCGCGGTGGTAGAGGCAGTGGGGACAGTAGCTGTAAAAGTTAAACTAGACATTTCTTAATTTTCTCAATCTCTTTTTGAGATTGAGAAGCACTTTGTGAGGCCAAGGTGGGTGGATCACTTGAGGTCAGGAATTCGAGAACAGCCTGGCCAACATGGTGAAACCCCGTCACTACTAAAAATACAAAAATTAGCTGGGCATGGTGGCGGGCACATGTAATCTGAGCTACTTGGGAGGCTGAGGCAGGAGAATCACTTGAACCTGGGAGGTGGAGCGGGAGGTGGAAGGTTGCAGTTAGCCAAGATCACGCCACTGCACTCCAGCCTGGGCGACAGAGGAAGACTATGTCTCGAAAAAGAAAAAAAAAAAAAATCTGAAAGATTTATTGTAGTATCCAATACTTAGTGGGTTAGGCAATATCTGTGGGCACTTTGTAAAGCAACTATTCAAAGAAGCAAAATTATGCTTATTTGTGTATTCATGGTAAATGGTCTTTTTCTCTACTGGCGTTTTCTGTTTTTCAAACACAAAAACTAGACTACATGGCATTTTCCCCTTATATTTTCAATTAGTTCACCCAGCTTTTTTTTTTTTTTAAGGATATCTGTTATATCACAGGCTCTTAGTATTTTTTAAACAAATAGAATAGAATCTTAATTATCAGAACGAAAATAGAAGTTTTGATAGAAATATGAGTCTGAAAACAATGGGCCACTTAATTTCACATTATGAATTTTTATTATTTCAGTGGGCAATTGCTTAGCAGAAAAAATGAGTTATGCGTAATTAATTCTGAAAAGTTAAAAAAAGAGATAAAAAAAATTAAGAAATGCCTGGTTTAACTTTTACAGCTACTGTCCCCACTGCCTCTCCCTCATTCATTCCCCTCACAAGGACCCAGTGATCTCTTTTGTAATGCAAATCCCCTGAATTAAAACTCTAATTGATTCCCACTGATCCCAAGATAAAATACAACATCTTCAGTGGTCTTGGAAGTCCTACTTCATCTTTCCATTCCCGACCTTAAGGGTTTTATCCAGTTCCACATACTTGCAGGATTTCTGTGCTCTACCTACATTGACCTTTTTCAGTTCCAGAATCTCAGAATTCTGCTGAGGTGCAGCGATCTTTGGGCTTTCCCTTCCCTCAGTTGAGAATGCAATCTTTTGTCCGTAGGTACATCTCTTCCATCATTCTGCTGATTTCAGCCCTCTCCGAAAGTGTGTAGTCCTCAGGAAAGTTTTCCTGCTCCATCTGGCTAGCAGGTCCCCTTTATTTGCTGGCATGGCCACCTGTAACCCCTACAGTCCTTAATACCGTTGTAATTAAGTAATTAACTCCTTACTGGACCTAGTCTCTCTCATTAATCTTTATCTTCTTAGAGCCTAGCAAAATAGTCTCCTTGTACCTTATTGGAAATTCAATAAATATTTGCCAAATCAATGAATTAATGCCTTGGAATAAAATAAAAATAATCAGTGAGGCTTCCGTGCTTCTTGAATTAACTGTGGGAAGAAAATATCAGATAAACACATCATCAGGTGCCTTAGAATTTGACCTAGGTACTATTCTAAGAAGCTAGCTTCACCAAACAAACAAACAAAAAACAGTAAATGTAGTATTTATGGCTCCATCTGCAGTAGCCAGAAACTTGAGTATTATCAAACTTCTCTCCTTTGCTTACTCCTTCGATTAGTCACAAAGTCCTGTCAATTTTGCCTCCTTAGGGTCTTCCAGATCTGTTCACTTAACTCCACTGCTCCACAATTTTAGTTGAGGTCACCATCATCTCTTACTTGGATTCTTCCAATAGTTTCTGTATTTTGCCTCCACTTTTGGTCTCTCTTTAATCCTTTCCCCACTGCAGCTGAAAATATTTTTCTAAAATGCATACGTTCTCCTTTTAAAAATGCTTTTATTCTCTCCCTTTACCTCAGGATAAACAAGGTAGTACTAACTTCTCAACAGAGCTTATGAGGCCTTTCATGATTTAATCCATGCCTACCACTCTCTGGTCCTTCACTAATGCTCTCCCCCCAAATTCTAGACGTCGGCCATACTAAATATTTAGTTACGCAACCACTATGTTGTCTCTGCCTCCAGGCCTTGGCACTTGCCACTCTTCCTTCCTGGCCCATCCTTCCCCTCTTTCCCAGCCTGGCTAATTACCCCTGCCACCAATTATATTGGGACCCCTATGTCTTATTCACTTGTGCTCTCACTGCCACCATAGTGTTTGGTGTATGGTGATGTTTGATGAACAGTATTTTGGACAGTCAGCATAATATTCTTGGTTTAAATGATGGTGCTTATCCTTGTTCTGGCAGGTCTTTGTGTTTGATGTTGGACAGAAAACTTGGAAATCTTATGATTGGTCACAGATTACAACTGTGGCAACATTTGGAAAATATGACTCAGAACTTATGTGCTACGCTCATTCAAAAGGAGCCAGAGTAGTACTTAAAGGTATGTTGTTTTCAGATCTATGTGTCCAGCAATTGGGAAATTTATCTGTATCACTTGCTATAGTCCTGACTTTCCAAAAAATTCCTTTTATGTTTATCTGTTTTTGTTAGGATCCTATAATTAATCTTAGATACTGTATAATTCATTTCACAAACACAGATCTTTTTAAAAGAATTAAACCACTGTATGGTTTTGAGCAAATTGTAACTGCCAAATTAGCCTGATGACCTTTACTTAATCATAGTTCACAATTTCTGCTTCTAACTTCAGAATAATTTTACTAATGATTTATAATGGTTATTTTGGAGATTCATGAGTAATGGCTTTCTGTTACTTTGGTATATTCTTTCTCCATTTGGAAAACTTCAGTTAAGGGCTTAGTCTTCCAAAATAATGAAATGTTTTTGCATACATGTTCAAAAGATATATACTTCTTCCACAGGAGATGTATCCTTAAAGGATATCATTGATCCAGCTTTCAGAGCATCCTGGATAGCTCAAAAACTTAATTTGGCCAAGACACAATATATGGATGGAATTAATATAGATATAGAGCAAGAAGTTAATTGTTTATCACCTGAATATGATGCATTAACTGCTTTAGTCAAAGAAACTACAGACTCTTTCCATCGTGAAATTGAGGGATCACAGGTAAAAACTCATTTATTTTTTGGAAACCTCGTATTTTCCATATCAGAATATACTCATGAGGGTATAACTAATATAATCTTAGTTTTATAGTAATGCAATGGGAAAGAGTTTCAGCACTTATTTCCTAAAAAATTTTTCTGGAGCCTTTGATGTTCTTATTTAAGGAATTTTAAAGCACTAAATCTATTCTCTATTCACATCAAAATACAACACTGGGATTACCCCACTACTTGCCTTGTAGCACAGTTAGAAGTGTTAGGCAATGGGAGAACAAAAATCAAGGGGGGCCTAACCAGCTTTTACCAATGCAGGACAGAAACAACCCAGGAGTAGAGGTAGTTCTGGGGAAGTGTATCACTTGCTCCACAGTCTCTGAATTACTTGCACCCAAGGCCCAGTAAAACTTAAAGGACTAACTACACAGAACTGTGACAGCTATGACAATAGGCATGTGCTTCCTCACTGCCATAATGAACATGATTAGAGCAGAAGGTAACAACACAAGCAATCTTGCCAGACAACAGATGGGTAACAGAGGATAATGTGAACCCAGATCAGTGATCCTCAAACCTGGCCACATATCAAGATAACCATAGGTCTTAAGAAAAAGTAAACATGTGTTTACTTTTACACACACATGCACACTGTGAACTCACTCCCAGAAATGATTTTTCAAAAGGTTTTGGGTAATCCCAGAGCCCACAATTTTAAAAAAGTTTCATTGGTGATTATAGTTAAGAAGTAATAGGCTAGACAATCAGTTTTTTTGAAGACAGGGTGCAGCTCCTTAATATCTAACAGAATGTTTAAAAATGTATTCCAGTATAGAGCATTATGAGTATTATAAACCACTGATTCCTAAACCTGTCTCAGAATTACCTGAGAGTGCTTGTTTAAAATATCCTGAGTGTATTAGTTTGTTCTCACATTGCTATAAAGAAATACCTGAGACTGGGTAATTTATAGAGACAATAGGTTTAATTGGCTCACAGTTCTGCAGGCTATACAGGAAGCATAATGCTGACATCTGCTTGGCTTCTGGGAGGCCTCAGGAAAACTTACAGTCATGGTGGAAGGCAAAGCGGGATCAGCACTTCAAACAGCCGGAGAAGGAGAAAGAGAGAGAGTGGGGAGGTGCCACACACTTTGAAACAATCAGATCTCGTGAGGACTCTATCACGAGAACAGCACTGGAGGGGGAAATCTGCCCCTGTAATCCAGTTACCTCCTACCAGGCCCTGCCTCCAACATTGGGGATTACTATTCAACATGAGATTTGGGCGGGGACACAGATCCAAACCATATCACTGAGACTGACTCAGTAGGTCTGGGATAGAGCTTAGAGAACTGTATTTTTGCCAAGTGTTCTAGGTGATTCTGCTAGAGTTGGTCTTCATGAATTTGAAAATTACAGGTAAAATAATTTGAGAATTATTGGTAAAATAATAAGCAATATGAGGACTGACATTTCTGTGGTTTTATGCAAATAGGGAAGATCTGTCAGTATGGAATTCAACTTGTCAGGAGAGTACAATGTAGATTAAGAATAGCAAATACCTGGCATACAGGCCACAATACCCCTTCTTCTCCTCACACATTTTGGCCTCAGAAACTTTTCCTTCATCCTCTATGGTCATTACTAATAGGTTAAAATTGATGTGTGGAATATATGGGAAACAACCTATTTGACAATCCTGATTAAGCTGCAGTGAAAGAGCAGAGAGGAAGACATTGAGCAAAATCCTTGCAGTAGGAATATCTCTTTCTATCTCTTGAGAGGTGAGGAGAACAATTTGGGCTGTATGTCAAGTTCATGTTAGGTGAATTAGTGGGAGGGACAGTTGCAAAGGTAGGCCAGATTGTGGAAGATCCAGAATGTCAGGCTGAGGACTGTGCATTTTATTCTGTGTGTAATGGGTTATGTGTGTAAAATAGTGTTTGGGGAAACTATTCTGTAGGAGTATCTAAAACTAGAAGAGAAAGGAAGATCAGTAAGGACTACTAACTGAACAATACAGTATCAAGGGATTTAGTTTGGATTTGGATGATGACATAATCCTAAATCAGCAGGTGTACAATACATACATATTAAATGAATTAATTAATGGAAAGGAAGGGGCAGAACAACTGTGAGATGCCACCCAAAGGGAGGAGACATGAGGTTAGATTTTGGAAGTAAGGGAAGAAAGAATCAGAAAATGGCCTCAAAGTTTTTAAACTGGTAACCAACAAAAAATGACTAGATAATCTAGAGGGGGGAATGAGTTTTGGGGATAAGATAATAACTTTAGTTTACAGAATTGTGGTCACAGAATTAAAGAGCTACAAATAAATGCCTTTCTTTCTACACTCTCATTTTTATAGGTGAGAAAAATTCAGATGCTTTAATTGACAGCAGTGATACAGACCTAATTATAAGACAGCTGACACTAGCACCCAAATCTTTTGCTTTCTTGTCTAATATAATAATAGTACCATCTCAAAAATATGAGATTAACTGTGAGAGAAAATCCTGGTGAAAATACTCTTACAAAATGGATTTGAAATTTACTTGTGCAGATGTAGTCATTTATTTTTCTCTATTACTATAATACACCTCTCATTTTATAATAGGAGGCAGTGACAAAATAGGAACAAATATGTAATAATTTTACTTCATAACTTATTTTGTTGGAAAACTACTGAGCAAAGCTTATAATTGTAAAGTGCTAATACTCAGGGAATTATAAAGAGAACTTTGAAGAAGTCCTAAAAAGAGTTTTGCTAGAATAAATTGTTCAAAGTATAAAAATGTTACCTAAAGTATCTCAGTTTTTAAAATAAACAGTGTTTATTGAGTGCCTAATTAAGGGGGGAAAACAACCTTTAATGAAGTTTTAGAACATTTGTACACATATAAAATAAGGCTAATTAATATTTGGTTAAGGCAATAAACACAAAGAGACACACTCTTGTTGAAGGCTGGCTCACTATTCAAAATGAAAGATAAGGCTGGGTGTGGTGGCTGACGCCTGTAAGCACTTTGGGAGGCTGAGGCCGGCAGATCAGCTGAGGTCAGGAGTTCAAGACCAGCCTGGGCAACATGGTGAAACCCTGTCTCTACTAAGAATACAAAAAAATTAGCTGGGCGTGGTGGCGCATGCCTGTAATCCCAGCTATGTGGGAGGCTGAGGCAGGAGAATCACTTGAACCCAGGAGGCAGAGGTTGCAGTGAGCTGAGATTGCACCACTGCACTCCACCTTGGGTGACAGAGCGAGACTCCATCCCCCCCAAAAAAGAAAAATAATACTCAACATTTATTTGAATATTTCCATAAAATAAGATCATTTAAATGATTTATTCAACATTTTGACTTGATTAATCTATACCCGTGGACCATAAGACACCACTATTGTCTAACTGTAATATTGGGCCAAATCTACCATATAAGGTGATTGTGAATCAGGGGCTGAAACTCGCAACCCAGTCAGGTTGTGCCAACAGGTGACATATTTAACCTGCACAATATTTTAAAAACTTTTGTATTTGAATTCTTTTAGTGTGCCTTTACGCTCTAGTTGCTCAGGGGCATCACCATACCCTGTTGTCATTATACCTGCTTCTTTTAATCAGCTGAGGTGCCAGCCTAGCGTTTGAAGACATTTTGAGTTTGAAGGCCATCTTCTATATAGTGTCTTGCTCCTGGTCATTGTATGTCCAAATATATGTCTGACTCAGTCAAGTGTAAGCAAAAAATATTTCTTAGAATGGTTCAAGTTCTATGTGTGTCAAACCCTACATTCATATACTGTAAGCAGTTCCTTTTCCTTGTGTAGTATAAGGTAAAAAATATATATAATTTTAAAAATCTGACATAATATGCATACTTGATCATGTTACATAAAATAGTAAGATTTTTTTTCCACAGGTAACCTTTGACGTAGCTTGGTCTCCAAAGAACATAGACAGAAGATGCTATAATTATACTGGAATCGCAGATGCTTGTGACTTCCTCTTTGTGATGTCTTATGATGAACAAAGTCAGATCTGGTCAGAATGTATTGCAGCAGCCAATGCTCCCTATAATCAGACATTAACTGGTAAGACTCTAAACGTGATCATTTATTAATAATATTAATATTCTATAAATTAAAATATTAAGATGTTTTTAGTATTTCTAGGTTATTTGTATACGTTTTTCAATTGTAAGGCTTGCTTCAAACATGTAAAAATCACTTAATTGAAAGCTTTAAAGTTTACAAAAAGTTTTAAAGTTTTGATTTTCACTTAATTCTTCCAACAATCTTGTGGTATAGGTATATTTCTAGATGAGATTAAAAGAATTAACTGCTCATGATTGCATAACGATTAAGTATTATACAGTTGGTGCTTAATCAGGTATTCTCATTTCTGGTCCGATATTCTTGTCATGAAATCACATGCTTATTTAGAATTGGACAGGAAATTTTTGTTGAAATAAGCAGTGTTAAATAATAGCAAAGATAGTTATGGTTGGGCACCTTCATTGCATGATTAACAGGATAGGCATTAGCTTCTTTTAGTATCTGTGATAAATTAAAAATTATATTCTTATTAGAATTTGAGTACTTTTGACCTGTCATTCATATGATGTAGTCTTTGCATTATCCTCTTCAAAGTTTGGATTGGTTTGTATTCCATCAGTCAACTAAATAAAAGATTGTTTGCTCTTTTGTTTTTTTTATTTTTATTTTTTTGAGCAGGGTCTCACTCCATCACCCAGGCTGGAGTGCAGTGGCATGATCAGGGCTCACTGCAGCCTCAACCTCACAAGCTCAGCCTTAGCCTCCTGAGTAGCTGGGACTACGGGTGCATGCCACCATGCCCAGCTAATATTTTCATTTTTTGCTTTTTTTGAGACAGAGTCTTGCTTTGTTGCCCAGGCTGGAGTGCAGTGGCACTATGATGGCCCACTGTAACCTCGACCTCCTGGGCTTAAGTGATCCCCCAACCTCAGCCCCCTGAGTAGCTGGGTATACAGGCATGCACCACCATGCCCAGCTAATTTAAAAAAGATTTTTTTTTTTAAGGAAATGGAGTCATACTATGTTGCTCAGACTGGCCTCAAGTGATGCTCCCACCTCAGCCTCCCAACGAGCTTCAATTACAGGCATGAGCCATTGTGCCTAGCCACATACCTATTTAAAGTTGAAAAATAACTTATTCTGTTAAAATTACAAAGTAATTATTAATTGAGGGTTCCCAAACTGTGTTTCAGGAAAGACATTATAATTATGTTCTATCAATAAAAGGTTTAAGCCTTGGGAGGCTGAGGTGGGAAGATCACTTGAGGCCAGGAGTTCAGGCCAGCCTGAGCAACATAGTGATACTTTGTATCATAAATAAATAAAAAAACAAACTAAATAAACCAATATGTTTCGGAACTGATGCATAACCCACCCTATTTTTGGTTATTTAATAGTACATAATAACATTAAAGGCTCTAAAAAGTAATGAAGTTATTTAGCTGAACATTCTAGGTAATCTGCGAACATGTCTTGGTGGAAAAACATGTTTTGCAGCATTGGGCAAGAAAAGGACTGATAGTTCCAGGGATTTGTTCATTTTTCTCTTTGTTTCCTCCAACTATAGATGACACATTTCTTATCCCCAGCTTACTTACAGAATATTTGCAAAACATGGAACACTTGTACTTTCTAAGAAACTCTGAGACCATCACTGCTAGAAAGTTAAGATTTATAAAACTTTTTTGAAACTTTAGAATCTAGAGTATCAAGTATATCATGTCTTAGAATAGATACAATTAGCATACTTTCCTGAAATGTGTCATTCTTCCTAGAGTTAGATTTTGTGAATATTTTATTTCAATATGATCTTAATTGTTTTGAATGCTTTCTCTTATTCAAAGAGAAATGGCTTAGAAAGCAAGATATAGAATTTATGGTTCTTAAGGGATGTTTTATAACATCATATTAAACACTATTAGTGCTTTTTATAAAGTACTTGTTTTTACAAACAGATTCTGAACGGTTGCATAGCTTGTATGAACATATTGACATATGAAGAGAAACAAATATGCTTTTTCTCTCCCTGCTTGGCTAGGATATAATGACTACATCAAGATGAGCATTAATCCTAAGAAACTTGTAATGGGTGTTCCTTGGTATGGTTATGATTATACCTGCCTGAATCTGTCTGAGGTAGGAACAGTCATTTGTTACATAATTTTTATTCTCTATTATATTTTTTAGAGTCTCTCTGTTTTCATTAGAAATATATAAACTTTAGAATTTCTGAAATATAGTTTGAGATAAAAATTATTTATTTTTACTTAATTCTGTGAAAGCTTATGATTATCATACATTTTCATTTAATAATGAAATTTATTTTAACCTTTATTCTGTATAGTCAGGTTATCTATGGTATATGTTCTATTTCTAAATAATTTATATATTTTTTGTTTGGCTTTTAAGAATTGCATAATTGATAATCTGTAACGTGAGCACTTTGGCATTTCTAGGATCATGTTTGTACCATTGCAAAAGTCCCTTTCCGGGGGGCTCCTTGTAGTGACGCTGCAGGACGTCAGGTGCCCTACAAAACGATCATGAAGCAAATAAATAGTTCTATTTCTGGAAACCTATGGGATAAAGATCAACAGGCTCCTTATTATAACTATAAAGTAAGACTTTTCGTAAGTTATGAGCATTTATTCTATTAGTTTTCATAATTATTTTCATAATTAGATGTTTGATATCAAGAATTTCTATCAGTTTTCTTTTAGGGCATAACATGCAGACTGCTATTCACATGAGTAAACTTGTCTTTGAATCTGTAATCAGGAACTTCAGTTCCCTGGCGAGCAATTGGAGTTTTGCTAATAGTGAATCTACTCTGCTTGGGCCACTTGTCATTTAGATGATGCCATAAAAATGTGCATATCACAAACAGGATTTCTGTAACAGTTGACAATTATGTTAGGATGACTGTTGATTGTGAACGGGTTTTGGGCCAAAATAGGTTACTATCTCTGAAAGCTTCCATTTCAAAGTGGCCTACAGATCCTGATGAGACTCTTACATAGGGAGGAATGAGGCTGAGAACAGAAGAGGTGTCATAATCGACTTTACAGTGGAAAAACTATCATTTTCAATTTATTTTATAATTAAATTGTAAAGCAATGTCAAAACTTACAAAAATATTGCATAAAGGAAACCTGAAGAAATACTCTAAATGATTAGCGGTTCTGTCAAGTAGTGTTTAATAGGAATTGCTATACCAAAATGGCAAAGAAAAGTTATAGTTTTCATAATTTACCTTTAGCATTATAAAGGCTCTTCCACAGCTGAAAAATCTAATTACAAATCCTCTTTGAATTTATTTCAGATTATGTTACTTTAAAAGGAGTACTAAAATGATATGAGTGAATTTCAGCAAGAATTTATATTCTTAATTAATGGTCTGGTACCCATTTATAAAAAGATGACTGCAAACACATTACATGTCATAAATTATAATTGATATACATGTGTATGCTTCCACAGAGAGCTTTAGTGTAGCGCTTTCTAAACTTTGGAACTGAAAGTATATACCTATTAGTGAAACTAGAGTGTACTGTAATCTTATCTTTCCTAAACAGTATTTATCTTAGTCTGTCCTGGGAACTGTTAATAGTACACATACAGATGCACATGTGTGCAAAATATACACACGTGTGCCATGGCCAAATATATTTAGAAAAACACTATATACTGTACGCCCCTCTTGGAGATTTATAACAACGATTATATTAATGGGTTTGAGAAGTGCCATAATACATAAGGCAGTTTAATTGTTTGACATAGAATCTTGTTTCACAACATTCTTAGAAACATGCAGTTCTTAGAAACAGTGTTTCATGGATATAGTTTGTTAAAAGTTATGGTAACCAATTACATATACAGGCATACCTTAGAGATATTGCAGGGTCAGTTCTAGACCACCACAATAAAGTAAATATAGCAATAAAGCAAGTGACATGAATTTTTTGTTTCCCCATGCATATAAAAGTTATGTTTATACTATAGTGTAGTCTGTTAAGTGTGTAATAGCATTATGTCTAAAAAAAGTACATACCTTAATTTAAAAACACTTTGTTGCTAAAAAAATGATAACGATCACCTGAGCCTTTAGCAAGTTATAACCTGCTTGCTGGAAGAGTGTCTTGCCTTCACATTGATGGCTGCTGACTGATCAGGGTGGTGGTTGCTGAAGGTTGGGGTGGCTATGGCAATTTCTTAAAATAAGACAACAGTGAAGTTTGCCATATCAATTGACTCTTCCTTTCACGAAAGATTTCTGTGTAAAATGTGATGCTATTTGATTGCATTTTACCCACAGTAGAACTTTCAAAATTGGAGTCAATCCTATCAAACCCTGCTGCTGCTTTATTAATAAGTTTATAGAATATTCTAAATCCTTTGCTGTTATTTGAACAATGTTCATAGCATTTTACCAGGAATAGATTCCATTCTCAAGAAACCACTTTCTTTGCGTATTCATAAGAAGTAGCTCCTCATCTATTCAAATTTTATCATGAGATTGTAGCAATTTAGTCACATATTTAGGATTCACCTCCAATTCTAATTCTCTTGCTGTTTCCACTACCTCTGCAGTTACTTCCTTCACTGAAGCCTTAAACCCCTCAGTGTCATCCATGAGGGTTATAACCCACTTCTTCCAAACTCCTGTTAATGTTGATATTTTGACCTCTTCCCATACATGAATCATGAATGTTCTTAATGGCATCTAGAATGGTGAGTCCTTTCCTGAAAGCTTTCAGTTTACTTTGTCCAGATCCATGAAGGGAGTTACTGTCTTTGGCAGTTACAGCCTTACAAAATCTATTTCTTAATTAATAAGAGTTAAAAGTTGAAATTACTCCTTGTTCCTTGGGCTGCAAAATGGATGTTGTGTTAGCAGGCATGAAAATAACACTCATCTTGTGTTCTCCATCAGAGCTCTTGGGTGACCAAGTGCATTGTCAATGAGCAGTAATATTTTAAAAGAAATCTCTTTTTTTTTCTGAGTAGTACATCTCAACAATGGGCTTAAGATATTCAGTAAACAGATGTGCTGTGAGCCAGGCTTTGTTATTCCATTTATAGATCACAGGCAGAGTCAATTTAGCATAATTCTTAAGTGCCCTAGGACTTTTGGAATGGTAAATGAACACTGGCCTCAACTTAAAGTTACCACCCTCATTAGTCCCTAACAAGAGGATCAGCCTGTACTTTGAGCTTTAAAGCCAGGTATTGACTTCTCCTGTCTAGCTAGCAAAGTCTTAAATAGCATCATCTTCTTCCAGTATAAGATTTATTTGAAGAAAGGGATCTCTGCCTTTTAAAATGTGTTTGATTATAATTTTACCCGACATGGGAGGTTTCAGAATGAAAACCCAAAGATACAGGAAAAACTGTCCATTTTTGTGCTTAGGTTGAACGAAGTATGGACAGCTATGTAGAACTGTGATCAGAATAAAGGGCATGAGCTAATGCAGATGGACCGAGTGGGAAAACTCAGCAAGGTCTGTTTGGATTTTTCTTGGCCTCTCTCTGGGAAGGATTTCTTCTCATGGGTATGGGGTAGGACCTCTCTGGAATGAGTGTCTTAATATCTTTATGGCCAGCTATTACACAGAAAGGTGGTGGTGGTGGGAAAGGTTAGAGTAACATTTTTAGACTTTATGGCTGGTTTTGGGGAAAAGAGGCTCTGGTTTCTATGACCCATTTTAGGGAAGAGGGATTCTTGTTTCTTCCTTCCTTTTTTTTTTTTTGGACAGTCTTGCTCTGTCGCCCAGGCTTTAGTGCAGTGGCACCCTCTGGGTTCACTGCACCCTCTGCCTCCTGGGTTCAAGCAATTCTACTCCTCAGCTTCCCACATAGCTGGGATTACAGGTGCCCACTATTAAGCCAGGCTAATTTTTATATTTTTAGTAGAGATGGGGTTTCACTATGTAGGCCAGGCTGGTCTCAAACTCCTGACCTCAAATGATCCACCTGCCTTGGCCTCCCAAAGGCCTGCGATTACACGCATGGGCCACCGCACCCTGCCAACACATTGTTTAAGGTCTTAGAATTCAGGAAACATTTTGGTGAGCCTTGAAGGCTATTTAATGTCACTTTAGAAAACAATCTAATTATAACTGTTTTCTTCCTCTTTTTTATTCATTGCAAAATTCCCATTGTAAGGTTATTGTCTAATTTCAATATCGTTATTAAGTCTTTTTTTTTTTTTTTTTTTTTTGAGATGGAGTATCACTCCGTGACCCAGGCTGGAGTGCAGTGGCATAATCTCAGCTCACTGCAACCTCCGCTCACTGCAACCTCTGCCTCCCGGGTGTAAGCGAGTCTTGTGCCTTAGCCTCCCAAGTAGCTGGGGTTACAGGGATGCCCTACCATGCCTGGCTAATTTTTTGTATTTTTAGTAGAGATGGGGTTTCACCATGTTGGCCAGGCTGGTCTGAAACTCCTGACTTCAAGTGATCCTCCCACCTTGGCCTTCCGAAGTGTTGGCATTACAGGTGTGAGCTACTGCACCCAGCCAAATATTGTTATTAAGTCTTATATGGGCAGTTCATGGTGCCCACAAACAATCGCAATAGTAGCATCAAAGACCACTGATTGCAGATCACCATAACAGATATAATAATAATGAAAAAGTTTGGAATATTTTAAGAATTGCCAAAATGTGACACAGAGACACAAAATGAGCACTTGCTGTTGGAAAAATGGCACCAATAGACTTGTTCAACAGAGTTGCCATAAACCTTCAATTTGCAAAATATTTAATATCTGCAAAGCACAATAAAGCAAAGTACAATAAAATGAGGTATGCCTGTAATTTAAAAATATATAACATAGAATCTTAGGACAGTATATACTACCATATACTGTTTCTTTGTAATCCTGACTTTAGTAATCTGTTGTTTTTTCCTTAATGAATGTGAAAATGCAGGAACACATTCTTCTTTTTTTTTAGACGAGGTTTTGCTCTGTCACCCAGGATGGAGTGCAGTGACACAATCTTGCTCACTGCAGCCTTGACCTCCCGGGCTCAAGCAATCCTCCTGCCTCAGCCTACCAAGTAGCTAGGACCATAGGCATGTGCCATCATGCCTGGCTGATTTTTTTACTTTTTGTAGAGACGGGGTCTTTCTATATTGCCCAGGCTGGTCTTGAACTCCTGGCCTTAAGTGATTCTCCCACTTTGGCCTCCCAAAATGCTGGGATTACAGGTGTGTGCCATTGTACTTGGCCTCTTTTTTTTTTTTAATTAAAAAAAAGTTTAATGGCAGGTAAAAATTATCTGTATTTATGGTGTAGAAGATGATGTTTTGATATATCTATATGTTGTAAAATGGCTAAATCAAGTTATTTAACATATGTATTACCTCACATACCATTTTTTAAATGGTAAGAACACTTAAAATCCATTCTCTTAGGAATTTTCAACATAATACATTGTTATTAACTATAGTCACCACGGGATACAGTAGATTTCTTGTATTTATTGTTCCTGTCTAATTGAAAATTTGTGTCCTTTGAAACATCTATTCTTCCCACCCCCAGCCTCTGGTAACCACCTTTTTACTCTGTTTCTATGAAGAAACACATTCTTTAAGGTCTTAGAATTCAGGAAACATTTTGGTGAGCATTGAAGGCCATTTAATGCCACTTTAGAAAAAAATCTAGTTATAACTGTTTCCTTTCTGGGTGTCATGGGTGACTTGGCACTACAACCCCCCCGGTTCACCCATTCTCTGCCTCCACCTCCAATACTGGACTACAGGCATTCTTTTGTATTTTTTTTAATAGAGACGGGGTTTCACCGTGTTAGCCAGGATAGTCTCGATCTCCTGACCTCATGATCTGCCCACCTCAGCCTCCCAAAGGGCTGGGATTACAGGTGTGAACCACTGTGCCCGGCCTCCTTCCTCTTTTTTTTTTTTTTTTTGAGATGGAGTTTTGTTCTTTTCGCCCAGGCTGGAGTACAGTGGCACGATCTTGGCTCACTGTACCCTCTGCCTCCTGGGTTCAAGCAATTCTCCTGCCTCAGCCTCCCGAGTAGCTGGGATTACAGGCATACAACACCACACCCAGCTAATTTTTGTATTTGTAGTAGAGAGGGGGTTTCACCATGTTGGCCAGGCTGGTCTCGAACTCCTGACCTCAGGTGATTCACCCATCTTGGCCTCCCAAAGTGCTGGGATTACAGGCATAAGCCACCACACCTGGCCCCCTCTTTTTTATTAATTGCAAAATTCTATAGCAACATGAATCAAGTTTCTGTTTTGTTTCAAGAGAATCACTCTATTGGGCTGTTTCAGCAATAGCAGCTCATCTTGGACTCAATATTCTAGAAAGCAAATATGCCTTAACCATGCATAAATTAGTCTTACATGTGCTTAGTTTTGTCCTTTGATCCTTTACAATTTTGAGACATTTGAATTTCTTAATAATATCAAAAAGGCTCAAAGTACTAGCTAGAATGATGGCAAAATTCAAAGGTATATGTCTTTGGGTTTGCCCCTGAATCTTCAATAATCTGTCATATTTAAGTACAAGTTCTACAAGTTGCCTTTTAATTGAATCACAACTATTACTAGAGCATGCATGGCTTTGTCTAGTTCTAAAAATGTTAAAGAATGGAATATAAGATATAGACTGAGATATGCTTGATTACAATTAGTCTACTACATTTAAATATGCCACAGTGTATTCATTTACCAGGTGAATTATTTTCAAATAATTTTCACAATGGTCTTTTTTTTTTTTTTTTTTGAGCCAGAGTCTTGCTGTGTCTCCAGGCTGGAGTGCAGTGGCGTGATCTCAGCTCACTGCAACCTCCATCTCCCGGGTTCAAGCAATTCTCCTGCCTCAGCTTCCAGAGTAGCTGTGACCACAGGCATGCACCACCAAGCCCTGCTAATTTTTTTGTATTTTTAGTAGAGATGGAGTTTCATCACATGTTGGCCAGGATGCTCTTGATCTCTCAACCTCATGATCTGCCTGCCTCGGCCTCCCAAAGTGTTGGTATTACAGGCATGAGCCACTGCGCCTGGCCCCAAAGTGGTCATCTTAAGAGACTATTCTAATTCCTGGAGTGCTGCTGTAAATATTACTGGCATTAATTCAGAAATGCCTTTAAGGAGTTTCCTAGATGTATATAAAAATAAGTAAATTATTTTTAGTCACAGTTCTTTCTATTTTTTTATCTCCTATCTTGTACTTTGTCTTAGATCTGCTCCCTTCCCTTTTCTTTTGTCTCTTATCCAATAGCTCATGTGCCTCCTGAGAGAGACTGTGGTAGTACTAGATAGAGGTAGTTGATTCTAGGTAGAAGGACTTTTTAGGGTGGAAGGTGAGCATAAGACCAGAATCTAATTTATGGCTCATAATCAGGTGTGTGTTAAGTCACCAATGAAGTGCAGACCTAACAGACTCTGAGAATGAATCTGTAAGACCTAGAAAAGGATGTACTTTTCTCCTCCATTGCCATTACCTTTTGATTTGGCTGATTCATCATAAACAAAATCTTCTGTAGAGCTCCTAGCTAGGCACACTTCCAGCAACTACAGAGAATACAAAAAAGCACATAAGCTGGTTTTAGAGGACCAGAGCATTGATTCTCCTTAACTTTCGTTGCATACCAGCATTAGCTAATGAAACATTAAAACACAAAACAAATATATGCCCTAGTAATAACCCTGGAGAATTTGGATTCAATAGGTTTCATGTGGTGTGGGACCCAGGAATCTGTATTTTAAAAGCTCCACAAGTGATTCAGATGTACATCTTGGCTAATAATCACTGGCTAAGGGCAAGGAAAGAATCTTAGGACATGAAAAGGAGCTCAAGTAGAATCTATTAGGAGGCTCGTTTTTGTAATCTTTGCCATTGTTAAAAGTGCCATAAGCAATAATACCTAGAAAGTACAGATGTCCTTTGATCATTTTTATGATTGTATTGTGTCCTAATAAACCCATAAACATATAAGTTGAAAATGAACGAAATACCCCGATAAATCCATCGTAAAGTCTAAAAATTATAAGTTGAACCATTGTTAAGTTGGGGACCATTTGTATCAAATATAGAACCATGGAATTTAGAATAGGAAAGTGTTACGCCCTAAAATTTTTATTTCATTGTATCCTTTTTGAATAATTAGATTTAGGAAACTTTTTTCCCTCTTATTATACTGTATACTTCTTCTATTTTTCCCTTTCCTATGGTGCTGAATTGTACTAAGTACTTTAAAATCTCCATTTTAATTTATTTATATAGGATCCTGCTGGCCACTTTCATCAAGTATGGTATGATAACCCTCAGAGTATTTCTTTAAAGGCAACATATATACAAAACTATGGCTTGCGGGGCATTGGCATGTGGAATGCAAACTGTCTTGACTACTCTGGAGATGCTGTAGCCAAACAGCAAACTGAAGAAATGTGGGAAGTCTTAAAGCCAAAGCTGTTACAGAGATGAACATCTTTTGTCAAACCATTAAGATTTAGAAAAATGATCTGTATAAACATCTGGTTTCTTGCATTTTTGTTATGTTGCTATATACTTTAATTATTGGTATACTAAAAAAAAAGAATAAATAAATGTTTTGATTGTTTGAACTTGAAAAATACACATGAATGTCCTCAGTATCCAGGAACATAAAGACAAGAAGCAAGTCAACTTACCTATTAAATATTCCTCTATTAGATGTTTCAACACTATAATTTAATTGGGAAAAATTGCTTTCAGAATTTTATTATGCCATATTTCCCTTCATTATAGTAAAATATATGCTTACAAATCAATGCTGATTTTTAAAATATGTATAATCTGAAGTGGAAATTGTTTGCTTAGAGTTTTTAAAAACCTAGTCTTTGAAAAGCAGTTTGTGCTATACTTTTCCCGCAACCCTTCAATAAATGTTAAATTTAAAACCGACAGTGCAGAGTCTCCTCTTTAGGTTCATCAAACTGATGAAAATAATTTTTCTGCTTCCTGACTCCATAGAGTGTTTATGTTCTCTGAGGTACTTGAACTAAACCTTTGGACAGTGAGTGAGAATTAAAAAGAATCCAGAAGATTAAATGTATTCACAAAATACAAGAATGTAACTGTAACATTTTGAATTGGTAAGTTAGAACTACCTAATATTTTCCAACTACATTATTTTTATGAGGTTCATTTGTAAAATTTTTAATAATAGGAATAACTTGCAACTGAACTTGATTCTGTTCACTGTCACACTTCTAATTATTCATATTTCTTCATTTATGGACATATATAATTTATTTCTTGGCTAACTTGCTTTACATGGTTAAATTTTTCTTTCTACATCGCAATGTATCTTTTTTATTTTTATTTTTTGTAGAGACAGGGTCTTGCTATGTTGTCTAGATGGGTCTCCAACTCCTGGGCTCAAGCATTCCTCCTGCCTTGGCTTCCCAAAGAGCTGGGATTACAGGCATGAGCTGCATTGTACTTTTAGTGATCTAAAGACACTGATTAGCTTCTCAACTAATTCTCTTTCTAAAAGATCAATTTTATACAAATAATTTTTATAAATGTAATAAAATGTTTTCTTTCTCCAGGGAATTAAGAACAACATTGTGCTGCCCTTATTAGTTCCTAATTACAGATTAAAAATCTGTGTCTTTGAACTCTAGATTTACATAAATCCTGGCTTCCCTGCACATTTTGCCCCTCTAAATTGGAATACATGATGATTGAACCATCTGTTATGAGAATATTACATTTCCTATTTACACAATTGTTTGTGACAGAGTAAAATCAACCATTTTCATAATATATGTTGGATCACTGTTGTCTTCATATTTCTAAAGTAAATGAATTAAAAAATTTAAATTCTTAGATGCTTATCTCTATCATAGCTCAGAATGCAAGTTCAATACCCCCTATTCTTTTATATTTCCAGATTTCTTTTAATTAAGATATAATGAACAAATTAAGTTAAATGAAGTCTGTATTTTCATGCAAACATATTAGTATTCATTAATACACATTTATTCTTTGCAAATAGATTTCATAGTTATATTAGCTCTTAAATTATTAAATTATTAAATCAATTATTAAATTATTGAATTATTAAATTATTATTAAATTATTAAAAATGAAAATTATAAAATTAGCACTGTAAAATAATATGTAAAAGACTTGGAATGTTAAAAATAACCAGTCATCATTTTGCTTTTTATTACTTCTAATATTTCCTGAAACATTTTGTAATACCCACATGGAGAGTGCAGAAAGAGAAACCTTGTGCTTTATATAAAACATTGCCAAGGAGAATAATGGTTAAACAAATCTGTTCAAATACATATTTAAACTTTTTTACAAATAAAAGTTTTAAATTAACATACCTAATTGAGATTGTAGAGATGTATTATTTTTTTTTTCTGTGCCAGTTCAGTTTTCAATGTTCGTAAATCTGAAACTGCTTGTTTTCTCATCTGTAAAAAGAATTACTTTTCAAAGATGAACTTCATCATACCCTTCTAAAAGTACATCATAATTGTCATGTAAACAGGGTTTTTGTAACCGCTTTAACTCTTCTCTCATTTGGCTTCAGTGCTTTCACTCCCACTGGATTACTACAGTAAATATGTAGATTATGAATGCCGTTTAATAAGCATGGTTATCTACTGGCGAGATATGCTATAAGATAACCTTGTTTGTGAGTAGATAGGGACAATACAATTGAACTGTACTAAAAACTAGAGTGAGAAAGAATTTTATGTTTTGCTTAAACTTCAAAACCTGTTGTTCTCAATGTGTAAAGAAAATAGTGAAAACAACAAGAAAACAAAATACAAAAAAACCCTTAATTCCTAGCCCTTAGGAACTGAATAGATATTTCAGAAATATAGTGTTTACTCTGTGGCAAGCACTCTTCTAAGTGTATTAGTCTCTTATTTTTTTTTTCAAAAATTTTACAGAATCAGATACTAGTATTTATCCCCATTTTACAGTTGAAATGGAGACCTTTAGAGGCTAAGTAACTTGCTCAAGATAAAAAACTAGTAAGTGCAGCGGGTACAGCCAGGATTCAAACTCAGACTACCTGGTACTAGAGCCCTTACTATTCCAAGTGTTGTCTGTGGACAGCAGCATTAGCATCAGTTGGGAGCTTGTTAGATAGGAAGAATCTCAGGCTGCACCCAGACCTACTGAGTCAGATCCTGCATTTTAAAACAGGATCCTCAGATGATATCATATTGAACTTTGAGAAGCACTACTTATGCTATACTATCTTGAATAAATATGGTTGCAAGAGACTCAGGCTAGGTTTTTTTTGTCCCTTAGTTCTGAATCTTATAGGTAGTGCTGTTTTGGGGAGATCATTCAGAAATCAATAAAACTTCTTATATAATGTCTGTTACGTGTCAATCAGGCACTATGGTTAAATATAGGATTTTTCTCCCCAGCCTATAAGCTGAAAACTTTGTTCTCTTTTTTTCCTCTTATTCCACTTGTCCTTACCGTTTTTGTATGAACAATTCTAATTTGGGTTCAAACCATGAGTGACATTTGTAATGTTAAAATATACAAAGATTATAAGTAATGCGCATGCTTTCCAGAAGAAAACAGCATGAGGGGAGTCACAATCCAAGCCTCTGGGGGCATTTTTATTACTCCTTTCTGCCTACCCAATTATTAAGTGTGCAAGTTTACATATTGGCTTTATCTCCATATATTGAATAGACACAGTTTTCCTTCATTGAACAAATTATTTTTTGAGTGCATATTTAACTGATATTTTGTTAAAAATTAACCTCTGCTCTTTTCCTTTTCTATTTTAAGTTTTAAGCTTCTTAGTGCCAAACCAGGGCTTATTTAGCCTCGAGAATGCTGCTTGTAAAAAGAATATAGAACTGCACTGTCCAGTATAGTAGAAGCCAGTTGCCATATGTAACTACTAAACTTAAATTAACTAAAATTAAATAAAATTTAAAATTCAGTTCCTCAGTCACACAAACTACATTTCAAGTGCTCAATATCAATAGGTGGCTAGTGGCTACCAATCTAACAGTGCAGGCATAGAACGTTTCTATCATCACATAAGTTCTATTGGACAGTACTAATTCTATTTTTTTATTTTGAAATTTTATTTATTTTTATTTTTATCTGAAATCCAGGACAGTACTTATTTTCTTTTTTCTTCTTAAAAATTTTTAAAAAGAGCTAATTCTAGAATGGAGTCATTATTCTGTGTCATAAAGCTGTTTCTGATAAAGAAATGAGAGCATTCATATAATTATCGTTCTCATTTTCCTGCCTTGCCATGGGTACTTGTGTGAAAATGTATAATCTTCTTCTGTTTTCTGTTCAACAAAAAAGCTTTTTAATACATCTGTACTTCACAGATAATTTCTATGATGTAATTAGTTGTACACAGTTCTCACCAAATAGAGCATGCCCAGAAGCCTCTACTAAGCATCTGCTATACAAAAGGTCCCATGGGAGAAACTGAGGCATAGTCTCTGCCCGGAAGGAAACTTAACATCTAGTAGAAGACACATTATTCATATTTAAATAATAGAATACATATGAAAATAACCAGAAAAAATGAAATGATTACCCATGAAAGATTAAATGTCGGTTCAGAGGAGAGGTCAGTGGTTTATCAGACTTAATAATTCTAATACAGGAAAACTACCTAAAATTTTTTTTTTGAGAATATATTGACGCACAGGTTCCTTTTCCTTTAATTTTACTAAATTTTACTTTGGCTTTATTATATCATGCATCTTTTCACAGGTTTAGTTTTTCTTCTTGCATTTTTTTTTCACCCATGCTCTTTATTGTTAAGGTAACAATTTTAATACAATCAATCCTGGCTACCCTTATTATTGACACCCAAAGTTAAAACACCAAAATATTTTATTTCAAGATAAATGTTATAATAATCTGATTAGGAAAAATGTAAATTACCTTAACTTCTACTATGAGTTTCATTTTGTCAGTATTCAGTTTTCTCTTAAGCTGGTCAATTGCATGCTGTACCTCAGTGATCTGGATTATCAGGTAATTCTGTGTGGATAGATAGACATTTATTTTGTATAACATATAAACATTTTTATTTTTAACTGCCTTGTGAACATAAACTATGAAATGATAAATATCAAAAGAGTAAATCATGAAAATAACCTGTTCCATAAAGGAAACTAAATTGCTTTGGAGAAATTACTATTTGTTTCTGTTGATTTCTTGCATTTTAGGGAACACTTTCTCTAAAGTTACCATTAAATTAGCACCATAAAAACCAACAACTATTACTATGAAAGGAATACTATGAAAGGAATAATACCTTAGTTATTAGCAAGACTTTGGAAAATGGCATAATGCTTTAGCAGCTGAATCAGATTAGAATTATTTTAAAATACTTAATATTATATGATACGATATTTTATATGCAAAAACTCATTTAATACAAGAAAACCTATTTAAAATAAGAAGACTTCTTGGTTTTGTCCAGAAAAGTTTATGAGTTATAGTGGTCCTCTCTAAAGAAGTTATTTAAGAGTTTTAAACTGGCTTTGTGAAAAAATTCTTATATTGAACTGATTAAACAGTAAGATAAAGTATAAGCTATGCTAAAAAAAATTACCAACTACTGTGGACAAACCATTACTTGAGCCTATTTGGATTTTATATTAAATTTATTTAAAATAGTAAACTTTTAATATTTCATCTTGTCTAAAGTTAAATCCTTACTTTTAATCATAGTTAACATATTTTAAAGTCACTTTTGGATAAGTGGGATTGATCCAACCCAAATTAAATTGTTAAATGCCCTCTTGAATTTTTTTGTCTGTTATTTAATTATATGGTGGAATTAATAATAAAATAAACTTCATGTCTCTGATTCAAGGCTGTCTCAAAAAAAAAGAACTGATCAAAATTTCATAATTTCTTTAAATTCCTGGGTGTTATAAGCCCTCCCGCCACCATCACCAAATAACAGGACTATAGCAGACACTGTTTGTCCCCTGCCCTACTTCATCAGGTATTTGCCTCTTTCCCAAAGAGTCAGGAAATGGACCCTGTCCCAGGTACAGAGGTAAATCCTAATTAGTCTAAGTCAGTCAGCATATAGCATTCCTTGGCAACTATTTCTCATCCAGGGGTAGGCCTAGTTGATCCCTTACCTAGGATAAAGGGAAAGATTTATATATTCCATGATTCAGAGAGAGGTTTCTCCCTGTTTGGGGATATAAAGCCCTACTTGCCATTGACCACTCTATTGCTACCATTAGAAAAAGCAGTCTTACAATGAAATTAACACTGAAAATAATAGAAAGGAAATATCAGACCCCCTTAAAGGCAACATTAAGCTGTTGACTGTATCTCCTCAGCAATCCTCCTCCTATTACATAAGGTCATGAGTTTTTTTATTGTTTTAAGCAAGTTTAAGTCAAAGTTAGCCCAATGCATCTTGTGATACTACTAGCACTTATAAAGCATGTGTTTTGAACAGAACTTCTCTAATGGATGGGGGACACATGTAGTAATACCTTGGAGTCTGTGATGTTTGCCAGATTCTTTGGTCTCATCTTGATCTCCCTGGCTTCAAGCTGCATGAGCAGTTTTTTATAGTAGAGTTCCAAATCTTCTCTAAGTTTTGTTAAAACCTCCTCCATTGATGCTGTGACTTTCTTTGTTTCCAAGTATTTTTTCTTCCAACCATCATAGGCTATTAAAAAAAAAAAAAAAAAGCAAAGCAAAGGCTTTCATTTGAGTATTAAAGGATTCAACTTTTCATCCTGGAAAGGACCCTAGGGCTAATGTCAATTTAAACCATTTTCCTCTTTCTCTCCTCTTCTCCTTTTTTTATATACTGAGGTCATTAGACCTGAGGAAGAAATGTTTTTTGGACAATAAGAGAACTTGTGTAGAAATATAGTAATATATATATATTTTATAGTAATATACATTACTATAAAAGGAATATATCTAAAAGTAATACATTTAATAGTAATATATATTATAAAAGCAATATATATACTTGTTATATATAGTAATCTATGACATATAAAACAATATAACATATATACTTATATATAACTATAAAAGTAATATATATATGTTACTTTTTCCCATTATTATGGAAAACTAATCCAAAATTAATCATTAGAAATTAAACACTACCAGTTTAACAAATT
The DNA here is from genome assembly GCF_009828535.3 of Hylobates moloch. NCBI lineage: Eukaryota > Metazoa > Chordata > Mammalia > Primates > Hylobatidae > Hylobates > Hylobates moloch. The sequence goes on from NW_026652280.1 coordinate 141,805,079, forward strand.
GCATTGACACCAATGAGATTCTAAATACAAACTTAATAGGAACACAAACTATATGCCAGTATACCAGAATCTGTTTAGTTTCTTTCTTTTAGATTGTCATAGAAACAAAAATCTCAAATTTAAAAATTCTACTTTATAAGGTGATTTAATTAAAATTATATAGGTATATGGAACTTTAGCTCAAGATTTTGGCTATTTATCTCATGCTCTATTATCCAATCCCTTAGCAACTTCTACCGGTGTTACTGCCAAAAATACTTCTAGCATCTAGCACGTTCCACCTTCTTCAATGCTATGTCCTTAGTCAATATCATCTTTTACCAAGCAGTCTGCATTCTCTTTCTAATTGGTCTGTCTGCTTTCATTCTTGCCCCTGTACAGGGTATTCTATACAGCAGTCATTCTGATCTTTCTAAAATATTTTTAAAAATCATATAAATCCCTAGCTCAAAATCCTCTAGTGGCTTCCTACCTTGCTTAGAAAAAATCCAAAATCTTTGATTTGGCCCATCTATTCCTTGCTGACCTTTCTGATTTTATCACCGTCTACATTCCTCCTTACATAGTGTTTCAGCAGCACTGGTCTTATTTCAGGCCCTTAATACCACAGGTCATTCTTATTTCTTGACCTTGATATTTAGTGTTCCCTTTGTGCCTGCCTCCCTATTAATCAAATCTTAATCTTCTCAGAGATACTTTCTCTGAAAATTCTACCTAAAGCATCTCTTCCCTGCCTCATCACTCTTTACTATGCTCTTTTTAATTGAATTCTCAGCTCTGATCAAAGCTGATATTGTCTTACTTATTTATTTTCTGTCTCTTCCCATAGGGAAGCAAGCTCCTTATGGGCATGGCCATGTCTGTCTTGTTCACTGCTGTATCCTCAGCATTTAAAACAGTGCCCAGCACACAGTAGGCTCAATAAATATTTTATGGCCAATACATACCTTTTATCTTGAAATATTCCTGTTGAAATAGGAAGTGATGGATCACTTCCATTTCATAAACAGAAAGGGTGAGGCACAAAGAGGGGAAGTAACTTGTCTAAGTAAAAGGTAGATCTGGTGTTACAATCCTGGTCCTGTGATTTTCAGTCCATTGTTCAAATCTGTCTGATAAAATTGCTTTTTTAACACTACAACAAGGCTGACTCATTGCCACCACTTTCAGAATAACACATTGTAAGGCAGAATCTTGAGAAATATCTCCTGACATTGTCTATAATCTTCAGTGAGTTCTAGTGCTGAAACGATTTTGCTGTAAATTGAGAATCCTAAAACCACTTAATTCCATAGATATCTCTTATCCTTATAATCCTCAAACACAATCCAAAACGGAGGCCTCTCAAATCATTTAGCAACTCTCAAGTCACCATCATGTACTGTCTTCATCCTGCCTCATCAGTCCACCAGTCCTAACAACACTGTTTCTAATTGTACTGCAAAAAAACTTACTTAACTTCCCTCATTCATTCACTTTTAAAAGCAAGGCACACACACACACATATCAAAAAATTAAGTACAGAAGAGTCCAAGGGACTCAAAGTAGGCTTCTACAGTAAGTGATATATAAGGTGATCTTGAATGACTAATAGGAAATAGGCAGGTAAACTGGGAAGAGGGTACCTCAAGGTAAGAGGAGAAGTAGATGGCAGAGGGAAAAGCATGCCCGAAGACGTAGAACCAAGAAGCATACTTCAGATCCTAGCATATCCAACACTTTTCCTGGAAGCCTCTCTTGATCTCTTCCATCTAATTTAGGTGTTCTTCCTTTGTATTCCTATCCATAGAACTTTGTAATTCCTTTATCATAGTTTTCATCAAGTTTGTTTTTTTTTTTTTTTTTTTTTTTGAGGCAGAGTCTTGCTTTGTCACCCATGCTGGAGTGCAGTGGCACAATCTCAGCTCACTGCAACTTCCGCCTCTGGGTTCAAGCCATTCTCCTGCCTTAGCCTCTGCAGTCACTGGGACTACAGGTGCCCACCACCACACCCGGCTAGGCTAATTTTTGTATTTTTAGTAGAGATGGGAGTTTCGCCATATTGGCCAGGCTGGTCTCAAACTCCTGACCTCAAATGATCCGCCTGCCTTGGCCTCCTCCCAGGTTCTGGGACTACAGGCATGAACCACTGCCCCGGCAAGGAGGTATCATTAATGCTTAGCTTGCTTATCATTTCCCCTCTGGACTGTAAGATCTATGTGGGCAGGGACGAGATTGTGTCTGTCTTAATAGTGTCTCCTAAGCCCCTAGAATAGTGGCCAGATTCAATAGGCATTTGATAAATGAATAGAAGAACTAATAAACAAGTTAATGAGTTTCAGTTATGAAAATATTTGAGTTTTAATTTTAAAACCCTATGTAAAGCATTTATTCTATAGAGTTGAATAATAATTTCATGTTTTCTATATTGAACTTAATCATGTACCACTTAAACTAAAATAGTAAAACAGTAAATATTAATTATAACTTTATTATTTATTCTAAAAGGATTAATTCTGTAAAACTTAAGTTTTCTTTATAGTGATAAAAGGTATGTAATAAACTTTACCATGATATTGTTTTAATTTGCTTTGTTCAAATAGCTTTTCAACTGTTTTTACTAGTTCTTCTCTATTTCTTTCCAGATACCTTCTTTCTTCCTTTACTTGTTTCATTTGTTTGATAATCTTCTCTCCTAAAGAGATTATAATTCATATTCGTCAATGTCTCAAAGCTGAAAGATGGCTCATATCCTAAAATATGGAGTGTAAAACTTAAAAATGTCTAAAGCAGCAAGAATAAATTTTATCCCAAACTGTTTTTCTTGCTACAGTATAGCATTTACCATGTGGAAAATGCAAAGGAGTCATTTCAGTTTCCAAGAGTGATATATAAGGGGATTTATAAAATAGTGTTTTTCTGCATTTCATATATGTGTAGAAACTAGGTAAAGCTCAAGCAGTTATTCTGATATTCTTTGGTTTAACTCTTTTGGTAAATTTATCTGGGATTCAAAATTATTGTACTTAAATCTTACATAGAAAATGTATATTTTAGAATATATAGATATATATTCTAAAATATAAAACATATATTTTTTTGAGATGGAGTCTTACTCTGTTGCCCAGGCTGGGGCGTAGTGGTGTGATACTGGCTCACTCCAACCTCCACCTCCTGGGTTCAAGCGATTCTCCTGCCTCAGCCTTCTAAGTAGCTAGGACTATAGGCACCTGCCAACACACCTAATTTTTTTTGTATTTTTAGTAGAGATGGGGTTTCACCATGTTGGCCAGGCTGGTCTTGAACTCCTGACCTTGTGATCCACCCACCTCAGCCTCCCAAAGTGTCAGATTACAGGCGTGAGCCACCATGCTTGGCCAGAATATATATTTTAAAATGAAATAATGTTGGTGACTAAACATATGTAGTAATAAATATAAAATTCCTGGGCTAGGTGCTGTGGCTCACGCCTGTAATCCCAGCACTTTGGGAGGCTGAGGTGGGTGGATCACTTGAGGCCAGGAGTTTGAGACCACCCTGGCCAACATGGTGAAATCCCGTCTCTACTAAAAATGCAAAAATTAGCCAGGCATGGTGGTGTACGCCTGTAATCCCAGCTACTCGGGAGGCTGAGGCTGGAGAATCCCTTTAACCCGAGAGGCGGAGGTTGCAGTGAGCTGAGAGTGCAGTGAGTGCCACTGCACTCTAGCCTGGGCAACAGAGTCAGACTCTGTCTAAAAAAAATAAAAATAAAAATAAAATTCCTATAATTTAACTTTTTTATTGTAGTAGAACATATTATATAACAAAATGTAACATTTAAACTATTTTTAAATGTACAGTTCAGTGGCACAACATTCACATTGTTGTGAAACCATCACCACCACCCATCTCCAGAACTTATTTATCTTCTCAAACTGAAACTCTATACCGATTAAACAGTAACTCCCCATTAACATTATTTACTTTACCCCACAGAATCATCTGTACTTAACGATTGCGCTATACTTACTTTCGGTTTGTAATAAAGATATATCAGTTATTCCTGAAGAAAGAACAGGTTGACAAGGAAGTGAAGGGTAATCTGGTAGGGTGATGTACTCTTTTTCACCTATCTGTAAGCAAACATGAAAATGAGTAAGATCGGCTAGACTGTCACATTCTTTTTTCACTTGCCCATAGGTATTTGATAATGCAAACCAGAAATGCATTCTTTTTACTTAGTGGTGATGAACTCCAAATTTTGTATTTATAGCTGCAGATTCTCTCCCATATTCCGGTCTCTGTATTCTATTACTTGGACATTATATACAAGTACTTCAAACTTAAAATAAAAAAAAAAACCTGTTATTTTTCTTTCTAAACATGATTTCCTTCCAAGATTTCTGGTCTCAGTTGCCTGTTATGATAACTTTAAATATTTTCTAAGATGCCTATTAATATTTTTTTCATCTTGAGTCAATTTTGATTATATTTGCTTAGAAAATTGGTAGTTCTGTCACATGTCAAAATTTTAGCAGATAATTTTACATTTTATTCTACCATATCTTATCTCCTCTGTGTTTGTGTTCCTATTGCCTTCATCTTTCCTAATTTTTGTGTTTCTATCTGATATGATTTGGATCTGTGTTCCCGTCCAAATATTATGTCAAATTGTAATCCCCAAGTGTTGGAAGTGGGGCCTGGTGGGAGGTGATTGTATCATGGAGGCAGATTTCCCCATTGATACTGTTCTCCTGATAGTGAGTTTGTTCTTGTGAGATCTGATCATTTAAAAAGTGTGTGGCACCTCCCCCACCCCTTCCTCCTGCTCCAGCCTTGCTCCCCCTTTGCCTTCCACCGTGATTGAAAGCTCCCTGAGGCCTCCCCAGAAGCAGATGATGCCATGCTTCCCGTACAGCCTGCAGAACCATGAGCCAATTAAACCTCTTTTCTTTATAAATTACCCAGTCTCAGGTATTTTTTTATAGCAGTGTGAGAACAGACTAATATCTACCCTTTTCTGATAAATTACCTCAAGCCTTACCATGTTGATGTTTCTCCTACTATCATTTTATCAATCTTGAATTGTTTTCCATTATGCTTTGGTACCTCATTAGTTTTCACTTTTATCTTCATCAAGCTCTCACTTCTATTTTGTTTGTCTTACAGTTAGTCCCCGTTATCTGTAGTTTCACTTTCTGTGCTTTCAGTTACCCACGGTACAATACAATAAGATATTTTTAGAGAGAGAGAGGCCACATTCACATAACTTTTATTATAGTATATTGTTATAATTGTTCTATTTTATTATTAGTTATTGTTTTTGTTGTTTACTGTGCCTACTTTCTAAAGTAAACTTTGTCATAGGTATATATGTACAGGAAAAAACACAGTATATATAATATATATAGGGTTGAGTTCTATCTGTGTTTTCAGGCATCCATGGGGGGTCTTGGAACGATAGAATAATACAGAGTACTGTATTATTTTTCTAGCTTATTTATTTTGTTATGTTATAAAGTCGAGTTTCCACAGGATAATGGCAGCCACCTAAATTAGAATTGCTCCACAAATCTTCCACACTACCATAAAAAAAGCCAAATAAAACCACCCAAATTTATGCCTACAACATAATTTGGGCACAGAATCCTTTACATATAAGTGAGGAAATAAAGACTACTAGATCAGAGTGTGGTCAGGAGCCCACATCTGAGCAGAGAGTCAGATATGGACTATGTGTCAGCACTGTACATAAATAATAGGAAACACCAATCACAAGTTAGCCTGGAAAGAGAGGGCTCTACCTGAAGTGGAAAAATAGAGCAAAGAAAAAAAACCTGGTAGATTCTATGAGGAATTCAAAAGAAAGGATTTGAAAAACACAGGGAGTCAGAGGCAGTAATCATGGGAAGACATAGCTTCTGGGAGAGAAGAAAATGCTTTGGAAGGGAGAGATTCCTTGGGAGCCAGTTTGGTAAGAAAAAAGAAGAAAATGGCCAAGATAAGAGCTCCGCTGAACTAAGCTAGTGGGAAAGAATCCAAAGAAAACATACCCATTTCCCCCAAAAGACCCCATTTACTTAACAAAAGAAACATATATAACTGCATTTCTTGGGAGGCCAAGGCAGGCAGATCACCTGAGGTCGGGTGTTCAAGACCAGCCTGGCCAACATGGTGAAACCCCGTCTCTACTAAAAACTTAGCCGGGTGTGGTGTCACATGCCTGTAATCCCAGCTACTCGGGAGGCAGAAGAATTGCTTGAACCTGGGAGGCGGAGGTTGCAGGGAGCTGTGATTGTGCCATTGCAGTCTAGCCTAGGCGAGAGAGCGAGACTCCATCTCAAAAAAAATTAAAATTAAAATAAAAAAACCAAAAAACAAAAAACTGCATTTCATTACAGCAGCAGAAGAGGGTGCTCCTGATTTAAGAAACACAGTAAGCCACCAAAACAACACTCCCTGTTCCTCTGTAAGAACACCTGTTATTACTGATAATGGAAAAATCCAACGCAAATAAACATGAACATCTATAAAATAATCTAGCACTCACGCAGTTACTTATGAAGAAAACCTCAAAACTGAGGAGTAAAATCAAAACAAACATGCCATGAAGCAAAGAAAAACTTCACAATGCTCCCAACATAGATTAAATATAATTAAGCATTTGCAGATATTAATGAACACTATAAAACAGAAATTTTAAAATTTGTAATAAAAATGGAGAATAGGAAGGTGTGAAATGAAAATTGGCCAAACTCAAGAAATAAAGAAAAAGAAATTGTCTCAGAAATGAATAAATTAGCAGGTGTTCCAAGATGGAACATATATGACCAAAAATATAGTAAGAAAAACATAGAATAGAAATAAAAGGAGCCAAGAAAGTGAAACATAATGAAAAGAGTAAAATGGATCAGAATGAAAGTGGCAGATATAAAGGTAAAGAAGATCTAAGATAAGACTAATTGTTGCCCCTAAAAGAAAAGAAAACAAAACAAAACAATGAAACAGATCTATTTAAAATTATAATTTTAGAAAACATTTGAAATAAAACAATTTCTGATTTTTGATTTTCATATTGAAAGGGCCCCCTGTGTACCTAGAAAAATCTGACCTACAATTCTCAACTGAGATATAGCCTGCTAAAACTATTACACATTAAAGGAATTCTCTGACCTTCCAGGCAAAAATACTCAAGTCAGTTTACAAAGAAAAGAAAATCCGGCTGGCATCACACTTCTAAATAGTAACATATAAAGCAAGACATCAGTGGTTCAACGTTTACAAGAAACTCAAGGGAAATAAGCCAAGGATTTTATAGCCAGTCACGCTATTCTTCAAGTAGTAAAGTATGAAGGCTCTAGAGCAGGAATTAGCACAGTTTTTCTGTAAAGGGCCAGAGAGTAAATAAATATGTGTGGGCCACATATAGTTTCTGTCATATATTCCTCTTTTTTTCAACTCTTTAAAAACATAAAACACATTCCTAGCTCACAGGCCTTACTAAGCATGATACAGACCTTAGTCTACCCATCCTTGCTCTAGAGAAAGTTTTAAATGTGCAAGAACTAAGGGAATACTGGGCTCAGGATCTTTTCCTAGTATAGGTTGAGCTTCATCCAACCAAGAAATCACTGAAAAATCTTCTGCAAAATAATAGGCAGTTAAGTGTTGAACATATTTAATTATAGTTCTGAGACTAAAACAAAAGTGAGGGGATAAGACTAAGTGAATAGTACAAAAAAAATTGTAAATCTCTCTACAAATTCCAAAAAATGTTATATCGTTTGACAAAGTAGAAATAACACAACTGAAAATAAACGAGAAGAAAAGGGAGGGAAGAAAGTGAAAGTAGAACAAGTTTTCTGATTGCCTCAAATATAACAAGGAGGAGTCAGAGCATAATTTTAGAGGTAGCAAATCAAAAGCAGAAGCATAAATTTTTAAAAAAGGAAAAAAGAGAGGCCAAAAATACTAGCTTAAGTGTATTATTATAAAGATAAATATTAGAACAAAAATACAAATCTTTCTAAATACCGAGATGAAAAAAACCCAAATAAATAGAAGACACACAGTAAATATAAAATAAAATGACAAATCTGAGACTAAACATATCAGTCATATCAATTGTATAAATGGACATAACTCATCTAACTAAATAAAAAAGACTTTCAGACTAGCTTACAAAGCAAAACCCAACTCTAGGCTGTACATAAGAGATACATCTAAAACAAAGTGACTCAGAAAGGCAGATAAAAAGGAGGGGAGTCGAGAATGGGAATATATCAAATAAATGCAAACAAAAAGAAAGCAGAGTATTTTGACATGCAGTAAGGAACAATTCAGGCCAAAAAGGCATTAAATGAGCCTAAGAAAGATGCTTCATAATGCAAAAGTAATAATATTCACATAAGAACAACTTTGTGCCAAATAACATAGAAACACATAAAGCAGAAACCACAGGAGGTGTAAGCATAAATAGTAACACAGTAATAAAAGGAGATTCTAACATACCACTCTCAGTCTGAGACGTAGAGAATGTGGAAAAAATTAAGAATATGGAATACTTAATGTATTCAGCAAGGTAAACCATAGACAAGCCACGAAGTAGAGGAAGATATTTGCAACACACATAAACATCAAAGGACTGTCTTCCAGAGCATATTAAAAACTCCTACTAACCAGAAATAAATGGCAGCCAACCCAATAGAAATACTTAAACAGGTAATCCCCCCCCACAAAATGGTTATCAAAATGGGATCCATAAAATATAAGGGTAACCAGGGAAATCAAAAAATTCAAACCACAGTTAAATAGCATTAAGCATCCACCAGAGTGCAAAACATCTTGAAGTGTGAAGACAGTATGTATTACTGAGAATGTAGAGTAACAGGAAATGTCTTGGATTCCTAGTGGGAGCGTAAATTTGTATAATCATTTTGGAATACATTTTGGCATTATTTAAGTTATAGATAGGCATTTTCCAGCAATTCTACACATAAGTATATATTCCTCTCTTGTTTGTGTGTGCTGTTTATAATAGGTAAAATTTGGAAACAAAAGTATCCAGCAACAATATAACAACAATTATTTGCTGAAGATGGTATGCCTTTGCTCCCAAACCCAAGGGCTTAGAGCTGTGATTCTCCTACCAGGGCTTGTACAGACTCCATTTAGCATTCCAATCTACTATACCTCAAGCATCACTGGATAATCTGGACAGACATTAAAACACTAGTGGGCTGGGTGCAGTGGCTCATGCCTATAATCCCAACACTTTGGGAGGCTGAGGAGGGCCGATTGCTTGAGTCCAGGAGTTGGAGACCAGCCTGGGCAACACGGAGAAACCCCAACTCTACAAAAAATACAAAAATTAGCTGGTTGTGGTGGCATGTGTCTGTAGTCTCAGGTACTCAGGAGGCTAAGGTGGGAGGATGGATTGAGTCTGGGAGGTCAAGGCTGCAGTGAGCTGTGAGCACTCCACTGCATTCCAGCCTGGGCAACAGAATGAGACCCTGTCTCAAATCAAAACCAAAACCAAAACCAAAAACCCCACAAGTGGCAGCATTGCTTGCAATCCCTCTGGGATCACCTTACAAGCCTTCTCTTGTTTAAGTCCCACTCAAAGTTGGCTTCTGATTCACTTGGTTTAAATAAAGAATAGAGCAGCACATCCTAATGCAGTAAATCTCTCTACGAATTCCAAAAAAGGTCCACAAAGTGCTTTGTCTCATTCTCAATGGTAGCTGGGGCAAGGGGATACGTCAACATGTTGCAGACCATGGAGCTCCCTGAAATTTCTCTGAATTGATAGACTCCTAAATTTTCTTGCAGCTTATCTCCTACCCCCTAAGAAACATACGTCTTACCTAAGGTATCTAGATTATTTGGTATTTCCTGTTTATCAGGTCCAAGGGGATCATGATATGGTCAAGTTGCCTATAAACTAGATGATGACAAGGAGCCAGAATTGACACAGCCCTTAGGCAAAACAGTGAAGGTCTACTGCTATTCCTATTTGCTACTTTTGGTTTTCTCTGCAAATTGGGATGAAGAAAAAAGCATTTTCCAGACTAAGAATGGCATAATAGGAGCATCAGACTGTAATAATTTGTTCTAATAAAGAGACGATGTAAGGAGTAGCAGCTACAATTGTCACCACTTGACACCAAGGCCCATTAATCTTCTGCACAGACCAACTAGGTGAGTTGAATGTGGCTATGATAGGAATAACCTTTTCTGCCATTTTCAAGTTTTGATCATGGCACAAAACCCGCAATTCCTCCAGGAGGTTGGTAATGCTTTGGTTTACTGTTTTGGTAATGAATAGGCCATTCCATCATATTTCACTTGGCCCTCTCTACTATAACTTTCCTTACTGCCCATGCTGCAAGCGTCAGAGAGGCAGTATGAGGATTCTGCCATTTGCTGAGTAAGTCCTTCAAAGTATGCATTCATGAATTAAGGGAATGACTACAGGGAGAATTTGCAAAGCCATTCAGCACACCAGAAGACTGATTTAGCCAAAACTTCACTTATTATCTGACCCCTCTAAACCTCCACCCTATTAGTGGAACATGGAGTTATTCAGGTCCCCCACGATCAGAATCACATCAAAGCCATTGCCATGAATCCTGAAAAGTATGGGTACCTCCCTTTCTCCATTGTAGTCATCTGGGTAAACAACCTCTCATCCCCTTAAGGAAGGTAAAGGAAATTTAGGAAGGTAAGGAAATTTAGTCCATACTTGTGGCTGAGTGACAGGGTTTTTCCTCAAGGATACCTGGCCTCCCCTTCACTCAATAAGTACTGGGTATGTAAACTGGCTAAGGTCTGGTAATTTAATAAGGGGATGTGAATCTTCATGTGGTTATTCAAGGTAGACATCTATTTGTGAAGACTAAAAATAATTTTTGGTTATACAGACTAATAGCTTACTGGTATGCTTATCCACTTCAGTCTCAGGAACATCGTGATTAGTCTTAGGGACACCTTGGCAATTAACTGTTGTCAAGGATTTCTTAATCATACATCCTTATCACCCTGGTACTGTTTTCTCTTATATAGTAAAATGCTGTAAATTGGCTTCTTCAGGGATACTGTCATCTCTAAGGAAATCAAGTAGGCTGGGCGTGGTGGCTCACGCCTATAATTTCAGCACTTTGGGAGGCCGATGCAGGTGGATCACGAGGTCAGGAGTCCAAGACCAGCCTGGCCAAGATGGCGAAACTCTGTCTCTACTAAAACTACAAAAATTAGCTGGGCACGGTGGCAGGTGCCTATAATCCCAGCTACTCGGGAGGCTGAGGCAGGAGAATCGCTTGAACCTGGGCGGCAGAGGTTGCAGTGAGCTGAGATGGCATCACTGCACTCCAGCCTGGGCAACAAAGTGAGACTCCGTCTAAAAAAAAAAAAAAAGGAGAAATCAAGTATAGTTCCATCTCCATTCCATGTGACACAAAACAGCCACTATAAGGTTTTTTAAAAGAATTCTGGGGTTGCCTTTCCAATATATTTCCCCAATGTCTCGTTAAAGAATTAAGTGGGCCGGGCGTGGTGACTCACGCCTGTAATCCTAGCTTTGGAAGGCCGAGGTGGGCAGATCACGAGGTCAGGAGATCAAGACCATCCTGGCTAACACAGTGAAACCCCGTCTCTACTAAAAATACAAAAAAATTAGCTGGGCGTGGTGGCGGGCACCTGTAGTCCCAACTACTCGGGAGGCTGAGGCAGGAGAATGGCGTGAACTCGGGAGGCGGAGCTTGCAGTGAGCGGACATAGCGCCACTGCACTCCAGCCTGGGTGACAGAGCGAGACTCCATCCCCCCAAAAAAAAGTGGATATAAATCTTCTCTTAACATTTTTATATCCCAAAATCTTTGGATTTCTTGCTCTACTTTTTAACAAGAAATTCTTGGCATTCTAAATTTACTCAGTACGAACCACCATATTGTCCAGGTTTCTGTCAGCCTCACTCAATTTAGCAAAATGTTTTTTACCAGTCACAGTTGCTGGCGCTAGCACATTAAATCCAGAATCTCTGATAAGTGTATCCATATTATTAAACTTGAGCCAATTTAAAGTTATATTCTTTCATTCTTGCTCTGAATCTATTCCCAATAATATTTTTCTAAGTTTCTACTAGCACAAATTAACAAAATATTGCAGTTCTTTTGCAATAACCAGTCTGAGATTCTCATTTGTAAAAGTTGTTGGCCCATATCACACTTTCTGTACCAAATACTGAATCAGTTCAGTGCAGGTTTAAGCATGAAGAAATATAATAAAGGAAATTAAGTGTATCAGAAAGACTGGAGGAGCAGGTTCGAGATCTGGTCTCCTAAAATGATGTTTCCATTAGTGAAGTTATCATTGTTGAGGCCATCACCAGAACTACGCTGAAAGCAAGAAGCCATCATTATTATTGCCATTACAGCTTCTCACACTCAGGAAGCTGGAGGAAAAAACACTTAATTCATAACAAAAATAGAAAGAGTAAAACTATTGGTTTTCACAGATGACATGAATATGTATGTAGAAAGTCCTGAAGAATCTGCAAAAAAAACCTGATAGAACTAATTGAATTTAGCAAAATCTCAATAGATGAGTTCAATGTATAAAAATCAATTACATTTCTATAAACTAGCAACAATTCAAAAATAAACATTTTAAAATACCATTCTATAGAAGCTTCAAAAATACCAAATATCTAAAAATAAATGTAATATTAAAAGATATAAGAGCAACACACTAAAAGCACAGACACTGCTGAAAGAAACTAGTGACATAAATAGAGAAATATACTGTGTTCATAGATTAGAAGATTCAGTATAGTTAGGATATAAGTTTTCCTCCCAAATTGATTGACAGATTTACGGTGATTTCACTCAAAATTCCAGTAGTCTTTTGGTAAGAAATTGACAAGCTGATTCTAAAATTTATATTAAAACACAAAGAATCTAGAATCACCAAAATGATCTTGAAAAAAAATTGACTTGGAAATCTTATGCTATCTGATAACAATAACTACTATAAACCCTCAGTAATGAAGATAATGTGGTATTGGCATAAGGATAAAAAAAAATCATTGAGCAGAAAGGGAGGTTAGAAGTTGTCCTAGATCTTACAGAGTCAACTGACTTTTGAATAATGCAACAGGAAAAATAAGTGTTAACAAATGGTGTAGGAGGTGGGTATCTGAGGATCTCAACTGAACCACAACCACAACCTCATTCTGTACATAAAATTTTGAGATTCGTGGTTCTCTTCAAATTACCTCTGTTTAACAAAAATTGTCACTGAGAGTGCAAGAGAAAGGAGGTCTTGATTGTTTGAGGAGAAGGTATGACACAGTTGTCCAGAAGAATAGTAATGGACCAAGAAAATGTAGTATATTTGTTGGCAGAATTAAACACTCATTTGAAGCTTGTGGTTTATTAACTATGGTTGGAATTTTGTCCAATGAGTATGAAAGACATAACCGTGGAAAAATTAATGTAACTTTCTGTGTTTTAGTTTTCTCATCTGAAAATAAGGATAATAGTACCTCCACAAATAGTTGTTGAATTAAATGAATTAACATACATAAAGCATTTAGAACAGTGATTTGCTCAATAAATGCTATCTAATTGGTTGTTGCTATGTTATTAGTAGTATTATTTAGGTAGGTAGTTATTAAAATGGTTAAGACTATGAATTCTGAAGCCAGTCTACATTATTTAGGATCTAAGCCCAGCTCTAGTACTTACTAACTATATGTATGACCTAGGAAAGACATGGAACCTCTCTGTGCCTCAGTTTCCTCATCTGTAAAACAGATGATAACCATAACCTACCTCATGGAGTTTCCTTTATGGGGATTAAATGAGTCAGTATGTGTAAAATACTTAGAATGGTGCCTGGTAGTTGATACTCATTGATAGCTATTATTAAAATTAGTATTGTTATCATTCTTAAGACTGTCCTAAATTCGTCCTGCAAATATGTGCAAAATTCTCCTTGTCTTTCCATCATTTCTTGAGAATAAACTGGTGACGTGAATAGTGTTCATTAACTCGTTTAAACCAGTGCAATTCAAATTAGGTAACATATCCAAGGTCACACAGCTAGTAACTATAACATAAGCAATTTACTACTATACTTCTTCTTAACACACTATATAATTCTGTTCTAAAGAGATAAGTTAATCAAGTACAGGTATTAATATAATAAATTACAAATTAGCTATGAAAGCTGCTAGTTAAGTGTAGTTTGATGTACCTTTAAAACGAGTAATAAATTTTGAGAAGATAATCCAAAAAGGTGTCGGTGGATAACTTTTCCCCCTTCTCATTTGGACATATTGTTACCTTATTTATAAAAACAGAAAAATTGGACTACTATTGATTATATTGATATTAGAAATATGTTTCTGGAAAACTTAGACATTTTAATCTGCAGTTTCAGTTTAATCTTAGTAAAAATATTACAATGTTGCAATACTATGTTTAAACAAAAAATTTAAAATAGTACCTGATTGTCCTGTCTTCTACTGATAGCTGTATCATCTTCATTTTCCCAAAGACACTGACTTAAAGGAAATGACAGGTTTGAAAGTCATTAAAACATGATCCCATGAATATTAACTTTTCATATTTTATGTATTTTATTTGATGCTCTGTAAACACAAATATTGAAAATTTTCAAAGTCAGCCTGAGACCATTATCATATGTTCTTTCAGACTCATTAGTAATCTGTGTAAAGCTACATTTAGTATGAGTAATAAAATCAGATTTTATTATATTATAGCTAAATTCTGGTTCAATATCTACAGCAAGATAAAATTACTTGAAATTTTAGAAACATATTTGTTTATTGTTCTTTTGTGAATAACTGTTTATAAAAACCCTTATCCTAATTTCAAAAGACTGTGTAAAACTCTTGTCTAAGTACTATAATTTTGAATGAAATGATACCAGTGTGAAAATCAAGCATATTGATTAGTTTACCTATAACCAAGAACTTAAGAGAGGCAGGATAATTAGTTCTAATGAAGGGAAACAAAGACAGAAATTTTTCTGTCATCAAGTTGTCCCAATGATAAAAGTACTACAATAGAAATAAATGTAAGTTATGAATTATCCCTCATTATCTTGGAGAGGAATGTTAGCAAAAAACAGTAAAGATCTGAATCAAGGTAATTTTAATTAAAATATCACTAATTTCACTCATATCTTTAAGTAGAAGTCTTTATAACAGTACTCTGAATATCTTACTCTTTTTCTTATTGCTTAGATTATGGCATGTGGAATCAGCATCTATACTAATTACCTTTTTTTGGTGCCAAAGCAATCATTATTTGAATCTTCCAATGATCTTGGCAACTCAGAACTTCCAATTTGATTTTTTGCAATTTGGCTTTTTTCTGCAGTGGCTTTTCCCCCAGCTGATGTTGACAGTCATCCATGGCAAATAAAGTTCAGAATGTTAAGAAAATAGTAAAATACACTTTTGTTTTTATACATATACACTATAATCTTATTCTAGATTTCAGAATCCCCATGAACTTTCCTATATAGATATGTCAACAGTTTCCAAAGTGAATTTAATGAAATATTACTTTATGTGAAAAGAAAATTATTTGGTTAATTCAGCTTGGAAAATGTTGAATTAAGCAACATCAAACAGCAACACAATCCCCTACACACACATTCACTATTCACTCCTATTAAAGGGTTTGTCTGTCTCCATGTACAACTAAATCTGCAAGAGGGGGTAGGTAAGTTGGGGGTTTCCTGAAATTTAATTGTCTTTTTTTTTTTTTTTTTTTTTTTGAGATAGAGACTTGCTCTGTTGCCCAGGCTGGAGTGCAGTGGTGCAATCTCGGTTCACTGCAGCCTCCAACTCCCAGGTTCAAGCAATTCTCCTGCCTCAGCCTCCCAAGTAGCTGGGATTACAGGCATGTGCCACCACGCCCAGTGAATTTTTGTATTTTTAGTATAGACAGGGTTTCACCAGGTTGGCAAGGCTCGTCTTGAACTCCTGACCTCAGGTGATATGCCCGCCTTGGCCTCCCAAAGTATTGAAATTACAGGCATAAGCCACTGCATTGGCCTTAATTGTCTTTACAAACTGTTTGCCAAAGCAGTTTTTGAAACCGTGCTCTGAGGAACCTTCTCTGGAAAATGCTGGTATGAATACAGAACATAAAATGTCAATTTTTATTTCACATACATTTTCATTGATAAAATCTCCCTTCATTTTAACAGAATTTCTCAATATAGGAAAACTACACAGTCTATCTTTGAAATATTAACACTAATGTTCTACATGGTCTGTATAAACAAAAGATCCATGAACCTGGCAGTATTAATGCAGATTTTTTTCCCTTGGAGAAATCAATTTTTTTAATTCAGAAAAGAATAAGTGAGCCAAATTGATATTTGAAAAGTCATTTTACAAGAGTTGTTGCTGGGCATGGTGGCTCATGCCTGTAAACCCAGCACTGTGGGAGGCTGGGCAGGAGGATATCTTGAGCCCAGTAGTTCAAGACCAGCCTGGGCAGCATCTCTACAAAAATAAAATAAATTAGCCAGGCATGGTGGTGCATGCCTGTGTTCCCAGCTACTTGGGAGACTGGGGTGGGAGGATGTCTTGATCCTGGAAGGTCAAAGCTGTAGTGAGCCATGATCACACCACTGCTCTCCAGCCTGGGCATCAGAGCAAGACCCTGTCTCAAAAAAAAAAAAAAATACTGCCAAAATATTGTGCAACCTGGAGCCCATATTGGTTTTTGTTTGGCTGCTACAATTTATTTCCCACCTGGCATTGAAACTGTCATTTAAGAACAACAAACAGAGGCTCGGTATGGCGGCTCACGTCTGTAATCCCAGGTCTTTGGGAGGCCGAGGCGGGTGGATCATTTGAGGTCAGGAGTTTGAGATCAGCCTGGCCAACATGGTAAGACGTTGTCTCTACTAAAAATACAAAAA
Organism: Hylobates moloch; assembly: GCF_009828535.3. NCBI lineage: Eukaryota > Metazoa > Chordata > Mammalia > Primates > Hylobatidae > Hylobates > Hylobates moloch. Next base: position 141,822,008 of record NW_026652280.1, read on the forward strand.
TTAGCCAGGTGTGGTGGCACGCACCTGTAATCCCAGTTACTTGGGAGGCTGAGGCAGGAGAATAGCTTGAATCCAGGAGGCAGACACTTCAGTGAGCCAAGGTTGTGCCACTGCCTCTCTCCAGCCTGGGCTGGAGACAGACCCTGTCTCAAACAAAACAAAACAAAACAAAACAAAAAAACAGATTGTCTAAAAGATCTATATAATGCAAAATGAATAAAAAATGGACGTACCAGCTGTGTAAAAGCTAATAGTAAACTACAACTCCCCCTACCCACCCATAAAAAGAAACAATAATGTAGAACTCAGTGTTTTGAGAACTCCAACAAATATATGTTTAAAATATGATAGAGTCACAGAAAAGGGAGTGATAATTGTGAAATTAAGTTTTGAACTATGAGCTGTTTGGTGGCAAAGAAGGGAGTAGGAGGAATTTAAGCAAAGAATACGGTATGTGCAAGGAGCAGAATACTAATAATGTGTGGGGCATTTTTATCCATAATGAAAAGTTCAGTATGACTCTAGCACAGTGTTATAAAGCATGGGCTTCAGTCAAACACAAAAGAGCTCAAGTCCTGGCATGGCCATAACATGTATGACTTTAGGTAAGTTATTTCTCTAACTTCTCTTTCCTTATCTCTAAAATTGCATAATGCATGTAAAGCACCTTGCACACTGTCCAATCCTGAGAAGTTTCTTGACTTTAAGTTCTGATTTATATCCCATTGCCATTTTCCTAGTCCCTAAGTCTATTTTCCATCTTGTCACCTAGGCTGTTTTTCTAGAACTAAAATCCAATCATGCCAAGTTAAAAACTTCAGATTGCTTCCCATTACCTACTAAACTCTTCAGCTTTGTAAGCAAGGCTCTTGTAGTTCAAGTCGCTACCTACCTCTCCAGAAGTACCAGTTTATAGTACTTCTCTCCCTCCCTTTCCTAACCTCATACTATTAAATAGTAGTATTACTACTAATAATAATAGATAAAAATTACTGAACTAACCCCAACATTAAGTAAATCCTGAAAGCTTCATTTATATCACGATCTATGAGAAGGAGGCCTTCTGGACATAGGCAGTAAACAATCTGCATGGCCATACACTGTAGCCCTGGATTTGAAGAGTTCTCTATGCCATCTTAAGAAGCTTAGGCTCGGCCAGGCGTGGTGGCTCATGCCTGTAATCCTAGCACTTTGGGAGGCCGAGGTGGGTGGACTGCCTGTCCCAGGCGGGCAGATTGACCGAGCTCAGGAGTTTGAGACCAGCCTGGGCAACACAGTAAAACCCCATCTCTGCTAAAACACAAAAAAATTAGCCGGGTGTGGCAGCCCAGCTACTCGGGAGGCTGAGGCAGGAGAATCGCTTGAACCCAAGAGGCGGAAGTTGCGGTGAGGCGAGATTGTGCCACTGCACTCCAGCCTGGCTGACAGAGCCAGACTCGGTCTCCAAAAAAAATTGAAAAAAAAAAAAAAAAAAAAGGAGTTTAGGCTTCAGCCGGGCGCAGTCGCTCACACCTGTAATCCCAACACTTTGGGAGGCCGAGGCAGGTGGATCACCTGAGGTCAGGAGTTTGAGATCAGCCTAGCCAATATGGAGAAGCCCCGTCTCTACTAAACATAACAAAAATTAGCTGGGTGTGGTGGCAGGCACCTGTAATCCCAGCTTTCGTGAGGCTGAGGCAGGAGAATTGCTGGAACCTGGGAGGCGGAGGTTGCAGTGAGCCGAGATCGCATCACTGCACTGCAGCCTGGCAACAGAGTGAGACTCCGTCTCAAAAAAAACAAAAACAAAAAACAAAAAACAAATTACCAGCATTCTCCCCACACTTTATTATTTATTATAAATTTATTCTCTAAAATGTCACATTTCAGAAGGGATAGCATCTGTTATCATTTTTGTACCATTACAGTTACTAAGAACACAGTAATTGATTACATATTATTTACTCATTGATATGTGAAGACAGTTATTAATTTTCAACAAATATTTATTCAGGACTGTGGTCTAGGCACTGTATTTGACTCTGAGTAAGCAGCAATAAATCCTTGTCCTCAAAGAGTTTATAATATTTATAAAAATTTTTAAAAACTGGATTTCCCAACAAAATGACAAACCACAGAAGAAATAAAAGTTCAAACCAAAACTATCGAAAAGAATTACTTATATTTGTTGGTGTGGTGATTTACAGATACAAAGCAGTTTCACATATGATATCCAATTTTGAACCTCACAATAAAGAATAATAATACTGAATGGGAAATCACCCTGCCAGATATATAAAAAATATTAATGTCAGTACTAGTTCAGAAAATGGATAAATAGAAAGTGGTCATGTATGTATAAGAATATACATATGTATATATATATATATATATAGTGTGGTAAAGGTGCCATTTGAAATCAGTGGGGAGGGAATGAATGATATTTTGGGATAACTGGAAATGCATTTGGAAGAAATCTATACT
>NW_026652280.1:141824870-141842431 GCF_009828535.3 Hylobates moloch
GTCACATTTCAGAAGGGATAGCATCTGTTATCATTTTTGTACCATTACAGTTACTAAGAACACAGTAATTGATTACATATTATTTACTCATTGATATGTGAAGACAGTTATTAATTTTCAACAAATATTTATTCAGGACTGTGGTCTAGGCACTGTATTTGACTCTGAGTAAGCAGCAATAAATCCTTGTCCTCAAAGAGTTTATAATATTTATAAAAATTTTTAAAAACTGGATTTCCCAACAAAATGACAAACCACAGAAGAAATAAAAGTTCAAACCAAAACTATCGAAAAGAATTACTTATATTTGTTGGTGTGGTGATTTACAGATACAAAGCAGTTTCACATATGATATCCAATTTTGAACCTCACAATAAAGAATAATAATACTGAATGGGAAATCACCCTGCCAGATATATAAAAAATATTAATGTCAGTACTAGTTCAGAAAATGGATAAATAGAAAGTGGTCATGTATGTATAAGAATATATATATGAATATATATATATACACACACACACATATATATATATATATATATATATAGTGTGGTAAAGGTGCCATTTGAAATCAGTGGGGAGGGAATGAATGATATTTTGGGATAACTGGAAATGCATTTGGAAGAAATCTATACTACCTCATTCTTTATTTTTTCCAGAATGTGGAGCAGAGAAACAAGGAGACAGAAAATATATGACATAATTGCAAGATTATCGTTCAACCGGAACTTTTAGACATTGCTGCTGGGTACTATCACTTTGGAAAACACATGGATGTTGTTTAGTGAAGGTGAACATGTACATGAACATGAACAATGAACAATGCCAATTCTCTTGCACATGCACATTTAGGACTTGTGTACAAAAATGTACATAACAGGATATTTGTAATAGTCCCAAGCTGCAAACAAGCCAAATGTCCATCAGCCATAGAATAGACAAATAAATTGTAATGTAAATAAATTGTATGAGTATAAAATGGAATAGCACAACAATGAAAATAAATAGGTATGGTTGACTCTTACAATGTTGAGTAAGAGAAGCAAGTCCAAAATGATATACATAAATAAAATTCAAAACAGACATAACTAAACTATATTATCAAGGGATATATATATATATCAGTTGTAATACTACAAGGAATTCCTATGATCAAAAAAATCATAGAGTAAAAAGACAAACCGCAAATTACAGTTAAGAAAATAATTCAAAATAAGTACTACTACCAGCGATAAAGAGAAACATGACATGATATAGGGGTCAGTTTATCAAGAAGACATAATAATCCTAAATATGCATGCACCTAATAACAGAGCTTCAAAATACAGAAAGCAAAAGTAAAGCAAGAAAACAATTACCACAAATATCAAAGTAGTAGTTATCTCTACTGGAGAAGGAAGAAGTGTGACCAGAGAAAAACATACAAGGTTTATAAGGTTGTTACCTTAGAAACAGCAGTTAAACTTCTAAAAATAATAGTAGGACAAATGCATGAAACTGCATTTAGAAAAATGTTGCTCTGGCCTGGAGCGGTGGCTCATGCCTCTAATCCTAGCACTTTGAGAGGCCAAGGTGGGTGGACTACCTGAGGTCAGGAGTTCGAGACCACCCTAGCCAACATGGTGAAACCCTGCCTCTACTAAAAATACAAAAATTAGCTGGACATGATGGTGCGCACCTGTAGTCCCAGGTACTAGGGAGGCTGAGGCAGGAGATTTGCTTGAACCTGGGAGGCAGAGGTTGCAGTGAGCCGAGATTGTGCCACTGCACTCCAGCCTCGGCAACAAAGCGAGACTCCATCTCAAAAAGAAAAAAAAAATGTTGTTCATTGCACTATACATGATAGCAAAAACATTAATAAAGGGTTGGGGAAGTAAATTATGACACAGGGAATTCTATAATGACATAGATCTATATTTTTTGATATGAAATGTTTATATTTTAATATAAAAGAGGCTTTAAGAGTTCTGTATGTGTCTTCATTTCTGAAAAGTAAAAATATATTTTATATATAAGAACTAAAAAAAATAACTGGAAGAATATACATCAGAATTCTAAGTAGTAGTAATCTCTGAGTAGTAAAATTATTGTCAGTCTTTATTTTCTTCTTTACATTTATTAGTAAAAGTATACTTTATACTTATTTTCTTCCTAATACTTACTGATGTTTCTAGAACTTTTAAAAATGAGCACACACTGGCCTCTCATTTAAAGCATATAAAGAAAGCTGACTACAGTCTAAGAATCAATAGGAAAAAAATTAGTTAAACTTTTAACTTTTTTACCATATTACATTAAAAAATAAACTGTGAAGTAAAAGCAGATATACTAAACATTTACAAATGAAATGCATCCCCCAGATGTTGACTAAAGACATCTATTAAAGCTGTAGAATATAGTAGTTCTTAATCAGTTACGTTTCTTGTATTCTAAATTTATTCTAAACCCAACAATGCTCCAAAGTTAGTACCTGCTTTCATCTTAGGTGCATTTAATATTTACTGTTTATTACTTGACATCAGTTAGATGCTCAGTGAGTTTAATTTTTATTTAAACATTTTAAATTACCTTTTTTTCTATTGATTCTTAGATTGTAGTCAGCTTTATTTATGTATTTATGAGTTTAATTTTTATTTAAACATTTTAAATTACCTTTTTTTTTTTTTTTTTTGAGACAAGGTCTTGCTCTGTCACCCAGACTGAAGAGTGATGGTGCGATCTCAGCTCACTGCAACCTCCCCGTCCCTGGCTAAAGCAATCCTCCCACCTCAGTCTCCTGAGTAGCTGGGACTACAGGCGTATGCCACCACACCTGGCTAACTTTTGTGTTTTTTCGTAGAGACAGGGTCTTGCCATGTTGCCCAAGCTGGTCTCAAACTCCTGGGCTCAAGTGATCCACCCACCTTGGCCTCTTAAAGTGCTTACTACAGGTATAAGCCACCACTCCTGGCCCCTATCACTTTTGAAGAATTGAGTTATTAGTAATTATTAGTAAATTGATAGGTATAATCAGATAAAAATTTTAAAATTCTCTGAAATACGTATGTTCCCCAACATTAAAGTTTTTTTGTTGTTATTGTCTTGGTTTGATACTGTTTTCCTGATCCTTCTGGTCTCTGAGTAATACCAATGTTTTATGCAGTCATCTTTCCTTTCCCTTCCCCTGTAGCTTTACTTTTATCTAAAACTGTGTTATTAAAAAAGAAGTAAAGGTGGTAATGTTCATTTAAGTGCTGTAACTATTTTGATTTTGTTTTTATTTTAACATAGTACTTAAATTGTTTTCTTTTCCTCCCATCTGGCAAAAATATTTTTTTAGAAATCCCCAAGTGGAATTGTAGCTTTCTTTTTATACTGCCTATATTTGTAAGGCTAGGTTTGCTCAGGGTTTGCTTACAGACTTGACTGCTAAAATGTACTATAATAGCCTTTCTTTTTCCCATTTCAGTTTAAAATCACCTTCTTCCTGATTCTTGTTAGGAAGCTCTTTCAAAGTGTTTTCTAACAAACTGTGATCTCTTCCAGGTTCCTCCTTGAACAAAGTTACACTAATTGGTCTGTGGATTGTTCCATCAGCTTCATTAATACCATTATTAGTCTGCCACTCATCTAAAATAACTGTTGATGATGGTGAATAAACATTTCCTAAATGGTCCATTACAGGAAGCAAATATAATTCTGGTTGAAGAGCCTAAAACATATAGGAAATTTTAAAAGTTAGTTTGTAATTAAAAGCAGTGCTCTAAGTTAACAACTAGCATAAGTTTAAAATGTCACATTACATACATATGGAGGAGCAAATGATTTGAGTTTCAGTTCTGATTCTTGCTTTTCCTTCACCTAGAAATAAGTAATGAGAAAAAATTAAAGCTTTTGCTACATTTTTTTCAATTATTTTTTACCTCTACTTTTTTTGCAGAAGGCATGTATTTGTGGCAAATATAAAAATCAAATTTAAAAGCTAGTAACTATGGCTAGATTCTAGAAATGTAGAATATGTTACTTTTATTCACTGTATCAAACATAATAGAAATTGTATTCATTTATTAATAATGACTATGCCTATCACTTACATGGACTTACTATGTCCCTGGCACTATTTTAAGTGCTTTACACTTAGTAAAGATTGTATACCTAGGAAATTTCCAAGTCGGGATTCAAAACCAGGTCATCTGACCCCAGAATCCAACTTAGTAAACTTTATTTCCTACATATTCAACCCATAGAGTTCATTTGTTATTTATTTATTTATTTAACAAATATTGGGGGACTGGGCATGGTGGCTCACGCCTGTAATCCCAGCATTTTGTGAGGCCAAGGCGGGCAGATTACTTGAGGTCAGGAGTTTGAGGCCAGCCTGGCCAACATGGTGAAACCCCATCTCTACTAAAAATACAAAAATTAGCCAGGTGTGGTGGCTCCCCCAGCTACTCGGGAGGCTGAGGCAGGAGAATCACTTGAACCTGGGAGGTGGAGGCTGCAGTGAGCTGAGAGTGCACCACTGCACTCCAGCCTGGGCAACAGAGGGAGACTCTGTCTCAAAAACAAAACAAAACAAAACACAAAACAAAACACAAATACTGAAGGCATACTATCTGTCAGGCAGTGTTCTACATGGTATGGATACAATGATAAATAAGGCAAAATTTCTGCTTTCGTGGAGGTTACATTCTATTGGGAAAGCAGATATTAAATAAATAAATAAACCCAATTTAGGATGGTGATACATGTTTTATGAAAAGAAAACAGAGTGATGTAATAAAGAGTAACTTGAAGAAAGAATGTCTAAAAACTAGTTGGTCAGGGAAGGCCTTTTAGTAAAGATAATACTTGAGCTAAGTCCTGAATTATGAAAAGAAACAGCCAGCTATGTGAAAATCAGGGAGAAGTGATTTCTAGACAAGTGCAAGGACCAAAAATCAGAAATGAGTCTGCCATATTTGAGAACCAAAGGAAGATTTTTTTAGCTGAAGTATGAAACCAAGGAGAAAATGGTCATAGATGAAATATGAGAGGCAGCTTGTTCCTTAGGCCCTTATTATCTCTTGCCAGAACCACTGTAAAACTTTCTTACTGAAATTCCTGCCTCCTCACTTCAATCCATCCTTCTCAGTGAGGCCCAATTAATTTTACTGAAGGCTCTGATCATGTCACTCTTCGTCAAAAACTCCATGGTTTCAAGAAAAAATCCAAGCTACTAATCTGGCATTCAAGACCTTCAACAAACGACTTTATAACTTGCTCCCCACTATTTCCTTTCAATGCTCCATTAAAAAAAGTACTATTTATTATTTCTGAGTTGTCTGCATTTCTACTTCTGTGCTTAACCTATTTTCCCTGCTCAGAAAGCTTTTCTCACCCTTCATCTTTGCAAGAACAAATATTTTTCTTTTAGGATCCAAATTGAAATATTGCTTCTTTCTCAAAGTTTTGTACTTCCCCTCTTCCCTTGCTGGAAGTAGTCTCCTTTTCTTTTGAATATATAAAATATGGTATTTTATTTATTTATTTTATATATTTTAATCTTCATCACTACACTAAGCACTCTTCGAAGGCAAGATCTGTATCTAGTTCTTTTTCTAGTTTTGTATATAGAAAAACATTAATAAATATTTGTTTAAAATAATAAAATATTAGAAGGATTTTAGAAATTGACCTAAATTACTTAGAAAGTCCCTTCCAATCTGGGATTCTATGATTGATATTTTGTACATTTACATATCATGAAAAAGAACAAAAAATTATGAGAGTTGTTCATTTTCTTCCCTGTTTGAGGAAAGCTACTTAATGATCAGTAAATTAATATTAATATGCCAAAAGTCATACTAAGTAGAACTCTGATGACCAAAACCTCTTCAAATTTAGCTGCTGATCCCAAGAATCTTAACAGCAAATTATAGTAGTACTTTGGAAGAAAATGCCTATTTTTTCCATTATCATTCATGATTTAATTTGTTCAGTGAACATTTAAACACCTCTAGTGCAAAGCACCTTGTTAGGCACTGGTTATAAATACAATGATGAATAAAATGAAGTCCCTCCCCAGAAGGAAATATAATCTAATGGTAGAGTTAGATGTTAAGCAAATATTCACATAAACACATAATAATGATATAATCTGTTAATGAGAGTGAAATAAGAATATGCTGCATTTTAAAGGGTTTAAATATAGAAAATCTTGATTAAGGAAATAAAATTTATGTAGATATGAGAGACCAGAAACTTTGAGATCTGATGGCTTGTTAGATTTGAAACTTAGGAATACTCTCTTCTTAGAGTATCCTGCCCACTAAGTCACAGAAACTACAAATAGGAGTGTTCAGTAAATAATAGTTGACACCAGTCAGGCATGGTGGCTCACGCTTGTAATCCCAGCACTTTGGGAGGCTGAGGCAGGGAGATCACCTGAAGTCAGGAGTTTGAGACCAGCCTGGCCAACATGGTGAAACTCTGTCTCTGCTAAAAATACAAAACTTAGCCAGGCGTGGTGTTGCACACCTGTAATCCCAGCTACTCAGGAGGGAGGAGAATTGCTTGAACCTGGGAGGTGGAGGTTGCAATGAGCCAAGATCACACCACAGCACTCTAGCCAGGGCGACAGAGCAAGACTCTGTCTTGAAAAAAAAAGAAAAAAAAAAAAAGTTGACACCAAAAAAATATGTTGGAGCCATATCATTTTCACATCAAATGAGTCTAGTTGTGGCACAAGCAATGAGAACCCCATTTTTTTCCCCAGAATTCAAGTACTTGTTTAAAACATTTAAAAACTTTCATTTAAATTTAAGAACTTATATGATCACATTTTAAATTGGTATTTCTTTACTTTGCAAGGAAATTCACACACAAACCCCATCATTTTCATGCCCAATAACATGCCTATGCAACCTATCTTTGTTGATCTGTATGTTTAATGATATTTCCATTTCATTTTGATTGAGATTACATATCTAATAATATCTTAAGGAGCTGAGTTGATAAGCATTTAAGAAATATAATTTGAGAAGGTATGGTCTTTCTCAATCAGAAAGAAAAAAAAAGAAAACTTACCACAGCTAAATTATTTCCAATGCATTTCAGAAATAAAAATTTTTCTGCAATAGCATCTTCACCCAGGAACTCACCAAGACGCTCCCTCAGGGCTCGTAAAGTAAGTTGAGGAGATACTCTGAAATATAAAATTGCCTTATAAAATGAAATAGATTTTGGATATACTAATGATTCAATAACTTTAGTCAGCTATCTCAAACACAAAGGTTGATTTAATGTGTCAGATATAGCTTAACAGATTATGTTTCTACATTGACGGCATTTTGTAGGTCTTCCATAAATATCTCTTAAAATAAATAATTAAAAGTCTGCCTTTAAAATTATGCAAATAAACACTGTTTATAAATGTTTTGTACTGAAAAGGAAAATAACTGCCTCTTTGCTAATCTATTTCCAAATTTTATTGTTAAAATTTGCTGCAGAATAGATGTACTTTTATACATATATCAATGAATAATTTAGCCACAGATATTTATTTTGGAAGTTTGGCAGGAGTAGCTAGTGCTTAAAAAATTTTTAAAATAATCTAACATTGTCAGAGGCCACATCTTTGCTTATTAGGTATACTTTGCTCCTGAATATCTAAAATTTAAAGCCATCACTTACGCTATCATCTGAGTTCTTGTTTTTCTAGGACCTTATGAGAAATATTAGATCATTCAATCAACACATATTTATTGAGCATCTACTATGTGTCAGACATTGTTCCACGGGATGGGAATATGGCAGTCAACAAAATAAAAATCTCTGCCCTCATGGACTTTATAATCTAGTGGTGGGATAGAAAAATTAATGAAGTAAATAAGTAAAAAAATGTAATTCATAAGACACTACTAATTCATAAATTAAAAAATGTAATTCATAAGACACTATCACAGAGAAAAAAAAGGCAGGGAAGGGAGAAAGGGACTGTACGAATGACTTAAAATACAATGATTAGAGAATATCCACACAACAAGGTAATATGTGAGTAAAGACCTGAAGGAGATGGGAGAGCATATGGTTAGGGCAGAAAACTCATTCTAGACAAAAGGAACAGAAAGTACAAGGGTCCTGAGGTAGGGCTATGTGTTCCAGAAAAGAAAGAAGGCTGATGTGGTTGAAGAAAGTGATGATGAAGATTAGGAAGACAGGTGTGCATAAGGGGTAACAACAGGCAGTCAGATCACATAGTGTTATGTGTCTTTTTGTGAATGTGAAAATACACATCTACATACATATAAACACATGTTCTTTGTTTATATTTTTAAACAGTTCAGAGAAATAGGCATTGTAGATATATTGCTTTAACTACTATTCTCAGATCTTCAGCAGTTTTCCCTCCCTCCCTCCCTCCCTCCCTTCCTTTCCTTCCTTCCTTCCCTCCTTCCTTCTTTCCTTCCTTTTTCTCTCTCCCTCTTTCTTTTTCCTTTTTTTTTTTTTTTGGCAGAGTCTCACTCTGTTGCCCAGACTGGAGTGCAGTGCTGCAATCATGGCTCACTGCAGCCTTGACTTCTGGGCCTCAAAGCAATCCTCCCACCTTAGCCTTCTGAGTAGTTTAGCAGATTTTTAATTTTAGGTAACTTCTCTCTTAATTCACTTTGTGTATGACCATAATAATACACAGGTTATATACTGTTTTGTGGGTGGTAGTATTATGGCCAAGTGAGCTATTCCTACAGAACTGATTTAATTGTTACATAGCACTACATATTGATAGTATTCATTAAGTTAGGAAATGGATCTATCACATGGACAAACTATTTTTCACTTATAGTTTTTAAATTTCCGAAAAGCATTTTTCTCTGAAGAAAAAAGATTCTTCTTTCAGGCATATTGTTACATGACTACACAACACTTGCCTTAGAAATCCAGCTGAAATGAATTTGTTAACAACTTCTCTTGAAATGGTATTTAGCTTATAGTTCCATGATCCTTCAGGGACATAAAAAACATGAAGTTCCACCAACTGAATAAATCGAGAAGAACATCGGTTAAAATATTTTATTATTATTATTATTATTATTATTATAATACTTTAAGTTTTAGGGTCCATGTGCACAACGTGCAGGTTAGTTACATATGTATACATGTGCCATGTTGGTGTGCTGCACCCATAAACTCATCATTTAGCATTAGGTATATCTCCTAATGCTCTCCCTCCCCCCTCCCCCGACTCCACAACAGTCCCCGGTGTGTGATGTTCCCCTTCCTGTGTCCATGTGTTCTCATTGTTTAATTCCTACCTATGAGTGAGAACACGCAGTGTTTGGTTTTTTGTCCTTGCGATAGTTTGCTGAGAATGATGGTTTCCAGCTTCATCCATGTCCCTACAAAGGACATGAACTCATCATTTTTTATGGCTGCATAGTATTCCATGGTGTATATGTGCCACATTTTCTTAATCCAGTCTATCGTTGTTGGAAAAATATTTTTAAAGTGAAAAAAAATCAATTGATGTCCTATAGAATTAAGTTTAATAAACACAATAGAAAAAAACATGGAATACATACATCCCTCTGAACAAACAACAAAATGAACTAAAAATTTGTTCTTAAGTTGGCCACTTGGCACTTGGAGTACATTTTCCCTTGGCAACAATGTTATAGATGTGGCTATGAGATTAGCTCAACATCTTTGGCATATGGTGTTTTTTCTGTGGCTTGCAGTAAGAATCCTAGGGCACCAAGAGTAGTTTTCTTAACATCAACATTTACCTCACCTCACTCTCCACCTACTCAGTTCTACTGGGGTGAACTTGTGGAATCTTTATCCTTTGTATATTTTCTCCCTATTACAGTTCTGATGATTGCTACCCCTCAGTACCTGCAAAAGGTTTAATAATGTGGTTTGGGGAATGTACTTATTCCCCAGAATTCCAGGAAGAACCTATTCCTGACCAATGAGAAAGGAATGATTGTTCTTACATTGGGCATGTCTGTAAGTGTGTCTGTGCTTCTACGTAACTATCCAATTTTCCATTGATGTTCTGTTATGACCTTGATTAGAATCCTTCCACTTAAAAGAATATTTATATAACCAAAACAGAAACAGAATGATTGCAAATATAGTCTTATATTTTAGTCAAATTAAGTCTGATACTCCCTGCATATTGTCAAAGCATTTAAATGAATATTCTCAAATGTAATATTAAATATCTGAGAAACCTTTAAAAATTTGAATATGACTTACTGTTAATATTAGTAATTTCATAGGAGATAAAAATGGTTCTTGAGCATAAAGTTTTCTTCAAGTTGTTTTTATAAATCAAGAAAATTACTTCTATGCTTTTGATGATGATTATTAACTAACAATTTAAAATGTTTGTATAGATCTGATACTGAAGTTTTCTATATGTTGCATTTTGAACACTAGAGCACTTAAAAGATTATCCCCAGCTATACTATTAAATATTTGCAAAACCTTAAGAAATTTGAAGTAAATATGACCTTATCTTTATATAAATTTATTAATATTTTAAAGGAGGAAACTATTTCTTGAACTAAATATTTATATACATGCTTCTTAAAAAAGACATTTTAATGGTTTTTTTTCCAGAACAACAAAGTAGTTGAAAAAATATTGAAAAATTTTAAAGTACATATTAAATCCGACAATATTATTTTAAGGTTAAATATTCTATTTACACTCAAACCCTAATTTATTATAATCTTACTTTCCTGACTTTAATGGAAGCTACTCATCAATAACATTTTCATTAAAACCATTAGCTATTTTAAAAATACATTACAAGGTATGGCACATACTTTTTCTTTTGCCCCAGGTTTCAAAATGATTAGAGAAGGCACTGTTGGATCCTGTCTCTATTTAAAATATTGACACCTTGTTCATCATGGATTTTTTTTTGCATTAATTTTACTAAAAAATTTTTTTGGTAACCCCTTACATTTTTCATCTATGGCAAGTACCTCATTTGCCTCAGACTAGTCCTGGCTCTGTGAGAAATATAGCCAATAAACAATAAATACTGACTTCTAAGAAGTAAAATTTTTTAAATTTTTTAAAAATTAAAAAAACATAAAACACTAATAGGTAATATAGTATATTATAAAGTGGTAATTACTAGGAAAAAATAATAAGTAGGGCAGTGTAAAGAAGAATGGGAAGATATGGGACGGAGAAGTTTTCAGTTTTAAATAGTCAGGGTAGGTCTCATGGAAAAGGTGAGATCTGAGTAAAGACCTAAGGGAAAAGAAGGAATTAGTCAAGTGAAGATCTAGAGGGAAAGAGTTCCAGAAAGAGATAAAATAAAGGTATTAAGGTAAGAGCATGCCAGTACGATTGAAGCAGAGAGAGTAGGGGAGAGAGTAGAAGATAAGTTCAGAAAAATAAGAAGGTAGAGGGGAAACATACAGCACTTTCTGGGCCATTTTCACCTACAAAATGGGAAGCTAATGCATGGTTTTAAGAGAAACATTAAGATCTGACATATATTTTTATTTAATATGAAAAATTTTAAACATAGATATAAATAAAAACAGTAATTCTCTCTCTCTGAATAAAACATTCAAAGTAAATCAGACACCATGACACTATATCCCTAAATTATTTGGCATCCATATTCTAAAAATAAGGACCTCTGTAACATAATCACAATTTCATTTTCACATCTAAAAAAATTAACATTCCCTAATGTCAATTAATATCCAGTTAATATTTAAATTTTCACAATTGTCCTCAAAATATTTTCTTAATCTGGAATTCAAACAAAGATCACACAATGCAGTTGGTTGTTACGTCTTTTAAAACTTTCATCTTGAAGAGTTCCCAAACCTATTTTTTTGCTTTTTATTTTTAACATGGCATTGACTTTTTAAAAGATATTGAGCCAGTTGTCTTATAGAATGTTCTACATTCTGAATGTACTTCATTATCTCTAAGGTGTCATTTAACTTGTTTCTCCAACCTCTCATCTCCTGTAAACAGTTAACTATACAGCCTTCAAGTGACGCAGGTTACTACTTGGGGAAATAATATTTTATAAGTGGTGTCCTGTATTTTATATCTCATTATATCAGGATATACATAACGCTTTACTTAATTAGTTGAGTGATGGGAATCATAGCTAGAACAGACTATAAGAGGCAAGAAAAGAGAACTTGTTATGAAGCTACTAGAATAATTACAGTCTGAGACAATGGTGACTCATGTGCTAGCAGTAAGGTTATTAAAAAGTAGTCAGATTTTGTGTATGTTTAAAAGCTAGAGTCAATTCATTGGAAGTGGAGTTTAAGAGTCAGGTAGAAGAGTCAGAGTCAATCTATTGGAAGTGGAGTTTGAAAGAGAGTCAAGTAGAAGACTCAAGTATGCAAGAAGAATCAAGTATAACTCCAAAGCATTTGGCCTCAGATACTGAAAGGATAGATTTGACATCACCTAAGATGTCAAAAGTCATGGTAGTGCAAGTTTTAGGGAAGGGAAAGAAAATCCAGTTTCAGACATATTAAGATGAGATATCTATTGGCCATCCAAGTGGCGATGTCAGTCAGTCAGTTGAATATAGGCCTACGTGAATCTGGAATTTGGGCTATAAATTTGGAACTCCTTGGCATAAAGTTGGTATTTAAATCTATTAGACTAGATGAGATCACCAAGGAATAAGCGCAGGTAGAGAAGAGAACAAAGAGCTGAACCCTGATGTATTCAAAAATTAAGAGGTCAGGAGGAAGATGAAGGCCCAGTAAAGATGACTGAGAATGAACAACCAGGGAGGTAAGAAGAAAACAAACATAATATGTATGCTAGAAGCCTAGTGAAGCCTACATCAAGGAAGAGAAAGTGATTAATGGTGTCAACTGTTTTGCACACATAGATCAAGAATGTTTAGGATAAGAATCAACCAACAGATTTAGTAATGAAAGGGTGAATTTAATGAGAATAGTTTTGGTGGAATAATGGAGGTGAAATCTTGATTGCAGTTGGTTTAAGAGAAAATAGAAGGTATTGGGGGTCTGAGATGGTATGACATACTTGTTTAGAAGAGTGAAAGAGTGAATTAATGAGTGGCAGATAGTAAGACTGCCCACCAGAAAAAGATTCCACTTGAAATTCATGGTCATGAATTTAAAGTGAGAATGGTACTTATGATGGTATACATTTTTTTCTCTAGCCATGTTCAGCTGCTCAGGTGTAGGTACAGAATAGGTGGAGAAATGCATTAACCATGTTTGTTGTTTTGCCAAGCAGCACAATGAAGTGAGAGAGGGGCAAGGAGTCAAAAGTATGTGCAAAGGAGTGATCATGACTGCTCTATGGAACTTAAGCTAGATATGGAGGGTACCACCTTCAATCATACGATTGAGAAATAGTGAAAAAGGTGATAGGATCAATGCATTGGGGATCCCAATATGGTTGGGGCAGAGGAAGTGAGCTAGAGACACGAGAAGTGTTATCAGGCAATGGGATACATGAAGTTGGGATCATGGTGGAATCAATATCTAATACTTTATATAATTTATGTTTTTGCTTTTATAAAACTTTTCAAAAACAGTGAGAAGGTCTTTCTTATATTTTAGTATGAAAAGATTTTCTTACCTCTGATGAGGAAGGTCGACTTGGATTGAGTGACATATTCACTAATGTCTGAATGGGATAATTATCAGCTGGAATTTTGTTTCTTTTTTTATCTTTCTTCATTTAAGTAGTACTAAATAAAAATTATAATAGTTTTTTTTGGCTTAAGGTGGCATTCCACTCATTTCTGGTCTCTGATTTGTTCAAGAAATAAAAAGAAAAACACAAAAGCATTAAATAAACTAAAAATGAAAACTTAGAAATATATACAATCTTTATTATTCTAACTCAAAAGGACATATTACTAGTAAATAAGGCTGTGTAATGAAATGAGCATAAATCTATACAACTAAGTAATGTGACAAATTACATTATAATGGACTTGTGACCAGGACATATTTTACTATTCTAAATAATTCATCTTCTCTTGGTCGAAAATTAAGGTTAAATATATAGCATTTTACATGAAGTAGAAATACACGTTTGGAAGAAGAAAGGCAGAATTTATGATACTTGGTTAGTATCAACTACAAACTCAAAGCATGCCTAAAGTTTCAGTTAGCCTCTTGGCTAGTTAAAATGGCTATAGAATGATGAAAACTGTTTTACCATATACATTTCTTCCTGGGCTTTGATGCCTCAATAATAAAAAACGCGAACAATCATTCCAGGTGAAAATGCCAGTCTTTAAATATATCAGGCTTCATTTGTGTATTATGTCCTGTGTTTTTCCTCAGGATTTATGGCAGTTTACAAGAATGTATGATACAATTAAAAATATATAATGTATATAAGAAAAACTAAAAAATAAGGTAGCTGAATTATTACTCTAACAGGAATTATCAAAGCAGGATAATTCTTAAGGATATACTAATCATACCAACACAAGAGCTAAAGCTTTTCTAGATTTCAAAGCATTGCTCTTCCTTGACTTATGTTAAAATAAGGATTTAAATCCAACAAAACTTAAAATTCCTCTGATCTGGTAGATTATAGCTCTACAAAACCCTAACAAGTACCACTAATTGTTTTAATAGTATCAAAATTAAAAGATTATTTCCTGAAATATACAATCTCCTTAAATTAGTTTTACATATTACTTTCCATATTTCTTACAATAATTAAAACTTAGAATGTGATTTGCCATTTTGACCATGTCAAACGCTATTTTAAGTACACATTAGAATTTCAAGTATTTATGTATCTATCCAAAAACTCTGTATTTGTATTAATATTAGCCTCTATTATGAACCTAAGTGAAAGATGACTCAGATACATGTGTGGTCACTTCACTATTAGATAAGAATTAGTTAATAAGCTATAATAATTATAGCATATGGACATTCATTGATTCACTGGTATGCAAATTAGTAGGCTGAAACTTTTAATTTGTTACATATTAAAATTTGATATTTTAATTCAGAACAATTTTTTTTCTTTTTTTTTTGAGACAGATTCTCCCTGTGTCGCCCAGGCTGGAGTGCAGTGGCACAGTCTTGGCTCACTGCAGCCTCTGCCTCCCAAGTTCAAGCGATTCTCCTGCCTCAGCCTCCCAAGTAGCTGAGATTACAGGCATATGCCACCACTTCCAGTTAATTT
This sequence comes from Hylobates moloch, assembly GCF_009828535.3. Lineage (NCBI taxonomy): Eukaryota > Metazoa > Chordata > Mammalia > Primates > Hylobatidae > Hylobates > Hylobates moloch. The sequence goes on from NW_026652280.1 coordinate 141,840,030, forward strand.
TTGTATTTTTAATACAGACAGGTTTCCACCACGTCGGCCAGGCTGGTCTCAAACTCCTGACCTCAAGTGATTCGCCCGTCTCGGCCTCCCAAAGTGCTGGGATTACAGGTATGAGCCATCACTGTGCCCGTCCCAGAACAAATTTTTAATTAAACAAACTCAAAATAGATCAGTCAAGACCTGCTTTATTGTTGTCCTGAGGTAAACCTATACAGGACCCCACTATACAGGTTGAGTATCCATAATTTTAAAATCTGAAATCTGGAATGCTCAAAAATCTGAAACTATTTGAATGCTGACATGATGCTCCAAAGAAATGCTCACTGGAGCATTTTGGATTTGGATTAGGATTGTTTAACCGATATAATGCAAATATCCCAAAATTTGAAAAAATTTGAAATCTGAAACATTTCTGACCCCAAATGTTATGGATAAGGAATACTTAACCTATAGTATCCCTTCTAAAGTAATGGCAAAGAAGCCATGTTTGGGATTGTAAGAACTCCCTTTATCATTTCTGATGCGACCAATGCTGGAGACCAAATCCTGGGCTGGCCAGAAACAAACAAAATGTTCTAATGTAAAAAGATGAGCCTTTGGGAATTAGACCTGGGAAAAGAGCTCAAGATTCAAGCATTAGTAGACATTACTAATAAGAATATAGAAAAGAGAGCTAGGCACGGTGGCTCACGCCTGTAATCCCAGCACTTTGGGAGGCCGAGATGGGCAGATTGCCTGAGGTCAGGAGTTTGAGACCAGTCTGGCCAACATGGTGAAACCCCGTCTCTATTAAAAAAAAATACAAAAAAAGTTAGCCAGGTGTGGTGGCATGCACCTGTAATCCCAGCTACTCGAGAGGCTGAGGCAGGGGAATTGCTTGAACCAGGGAGGTGGAGGTTGCGGTGAGCCAAGATCGAGCCATTGTACTCCAGCCTGGGCGACAGAGTGAGACTCTGTCTCAAAAAAAAAAATAAAAATAAAATAAAATAAAATATATATCTATATATAAAAGAGAAGTCATGAGGTAGTATCATAGCCATGAGGCAAGCCCATGTTATGGGAAAGCTACACTTATTTATAAAGAGATAGAAAAAGATAAAGAATGGAGAAAATGACTAAGTTAACTGGTAGTGAGAAGCAAACTGAGGAAGTAACATAGCTGATCCATGTTTATAACTAAGCACTACAGAGGAATCAAGAACTCTTGGGGCTGAAGTCTCTAGCCTTGGATCTACTTCCAGTTTGGCCTATTAGTGTGACAGTTTCTGTTTTGGGATTTACAAGGGATATGTGCCTCCACTGCTGCTCTATGTTGATCTTTACAATAATCTCCTCATTGCTTGTGCTAACTTGAGTAAGCCTTTGCTATTGAAACCATGAGAGGCTAATTAAAACTTTAGGCATGCTTGGCTGGTGCGGTGGCTCACGCCTGTAATCCCAACACTTTGGGAGGCCGAGGCAGGCAGATCACCTGTGGTTGGGAGTTCGAGACCAGCCTGAATAACATGGAGATACCCCGTCTCTACTAAAAATACAAAATTAGCTGGGCGTGGTGGCACATGCCTGTAATCCCAGCTACTCCGGAAACTGAGGCAGAAGAATCGCTTGAACTCAAGAGACGGAGGTTGCAGAGAGCCGAGATTGCGCCAAGCCAAGATTGTGCCATTGCACTCTAGCCTGGGCAACAAGAGCAGAACTCTGTAACAAAAAAACAAAACAAAACAAAACAAAAAAAACTTTAGGCATGCTTAGAATTTGTAGTTGATCCTAACCAAGTCATATACTAAATCCTAACATACAACATGTGGGATTTTCACATTTTTTACCTATTACTAATTAGCTAATGAACAAAATGATGCCAACAATTCAAATGAAAGGAGACTGATATCTAAATAACCAAAAATAAAGTGACTATGAAGTTCCTGTCTAATCTTTAATTTACTGCATAATTTTGCTTCACAACTCTACTGCCAGGAATGGAAAATCAATTTTATCTTGCATGCCAATTCCCATCAACTGGTACTGACTATCTAAAAGTGAATTACTAAGTAGGATCCCAAGGCTACATCTCAGTAGGAAATAGTACAGAACTGAATTATCACAGTCAACTATGGGTTTGAGAAGGAGTAACTGTTGGTAGATATATCACCTATCTGCCATCTCTCATCTGGTCCTTCCTTTCAAAATAGCTACCCATCATGTTTTCTCTGCACTTTTCCAAAATGATTTTCAGTGTCAGTAGCAGAGCTGAAAATCAAGCTTAAGAAATTCTGATACTTATTCAGTGTCTAGAAATAAGGATTCTAGTAATTTTTATTTCCTGTCTGATTTGATATGGCATACAAAGACTGCTCAAAATTAGGTATTGATGGGATGTATCTCAAAATAATAAGAGCTATCTA